>NC_051154.1:14373809-14437708 GCF_013339745.2 Dermacentor silvarum | reverse complement strand
AAATCGGCATTTTGATGTTAATAACATATTAACCATAAAAGTTGTTTTACCAGTTCCCGTCGGTCCACATAATAATATTTTCCAATTCGGATCTGCACATGACTGGAAATATTTTAACATCTCTTCTTCATCATATCATCCCGGTAAGTCATCGGAATAACTATCACCATCCGGTGTACATGACATCGGATGAACAGATGTCGTCATCATTACCGATGTCATACGATAACCGTAGTGGTGTTAATGCTAGGAGACGGAAATGGGCATCGTTTAAAAACCAGCGAATAGGTCCGTTTCATAAGAATGCAGTTTATGTTAGTTTTTTCACGACAGTGGGTATTGCTTGTCTTGTATATGGCATATATAAGGGTTATTTAAATAGTTCAAATAGTATATTGAAGAACCCAATAATAAAAATTAAAAACAATTGAAACGTATGGTGATGTGTCGCGAAACATGTGTCGCTTCGAGGAAGCACTTAAAATGTATTTGCCTTGCACCGCACTCTTCGACTCTGTGCGTTTACGTCATATCTATCACTCACTCTTGAAGGTGACGGCATGCATGAGTGCGGACCTCGACGTTAGATATGATATTGACGACATATTGCAAAGCAAATACATTTTTTAAGTGCTTCCTCGAAGCGATGCTTCCTCGAACCACTACATATAAAAAAATGGAGATAAAAAAAAGAGTGCTTCTTTGAAGCGAAGGTGGCCTCGGAGGAGAAATGTCGCACTTAAAAAAAAAGATCGCGTTTCAAAGACATGTGAGACGACAATGCTTATGCAGCACCCCACTATCTTTCCTATCTATTGCAAAAAGAAGTCTTGACTGTGCTTGCTTGCGTCGCACTTAAAAAAAAATCGCGTTTTCAAAGACATGTGAGACGACAATGCTTACGCAGCACCCCACTATCTTTCCTAGTCGCACTTAAAAAAAAAAGGTCGCGTTTCAAAGACATGTGATATATGACGACAAAGCTTATGCAGCACCCCACACTATCTTTCCTGGAACTGTGCCGCGTTTGACGTCAATGCTCATTGTTTTTTAACGATTTTTTGACTATTTTTTTTTACCCATTGTCGTTTGCGTACGATCACATGACACGTTCACTTGCATATATAAAGCGTTTCGGAGCTCACACCACACCACACTTCGCTCTTTTTTTTTCGAGAATAGAGATGTCTTCTCAACCGTCGACGCCAGCCTCTGCTCAGACTACGGCAAGCCCACCGGGGACATCACCGCATGGTAAAGATGCTCTTTTTCAAAGTGCCAAAAAATATGTGGTCTTGGGAGAAGATTTGATCGCTGATCTCAAAAGTGACATTGAAAGCAAACATGCATGGATGGTGGAAAGTTTCAATGACTTGAAAATGGAATCATTCACTTGTGACTTGACATTGTATCCTGAGGATGACCATGCAAGAGTGATTAAGAGGCGCGAGCTGGCATGGAAACTTCGCTCGAATCCATTAGAATGGTCCAGAACATGCATGAATGCCATTGAAGAAATGAATGCTGGCACAGAAGGAGGACCTGCATTGATATTTATGCAAGAATTTGGAATTCTGGAGTCCTTTTGCGATTTTATAACGCACATGTACTATTTTAATGCTACCAAGCATATGATGCAGAATGTTGGTCATATTGTGGTGCCATTCGCAAATAAAAATGGAAACATGCACGACATCGACAAACTGGACCCAATCATGCTTACTGGCTTTAGCGAACGTTGGAGCGATGGCAAAACTACGGCATTGTGGGAGACTTGCATAGCATCGCATTACAGCATCAACTTCCATCATCAACAAAATCCGTTATGGTCATCTACGGATGTCGATGTCGAATTTGAGGAAAATTACTATCTACAAATACATGGGACAAGTATGGGCACACCTTTCGCACCAACCTACGCGAACATATTTATGGGTACTCTAGAAACGGATTTCCTATCTCGTTGCACGCACAAGCCCCACACATACCTACGATACATAGACGATATATTCATAATATGGGAACATGGTCAGGAAAGTTTAGATAAATTTGTAACTTTCCTAAATTCTTTTCACACAACAATAAAATTCACATCGGAATCTTCAAATGAGCGCATAAACTTTCTGGACACAACAATATATATTGATAATGGGACACTAAAGACAACGCTGTATAGAAAACCTTTTGATAAACAACAGTACCTAGACTATACAAGCCACCATCCCAGACATTGCAAACAAGGTATCTTTAAAGGCCAAGCCACACGACTTCGTCGCATTTGCGTTGAAAACCATGACTACATAGACAGACTCAATCACCTTAAGGAAACCCTATCAAGCAGGAACTACCCGAATACTGCCCTTCAGAAAGCCTACACCGCTGCAACCAAGCTTGATCGAGCCAAGGTCCTCAAACCCCGCAATAAGATCACAAGGACAACAACGCCTCTTCTTACTACTAAATTCTCAAACGCACTCCCCAACGTGAACAATATCCTCAGGAAATACCACCCAATTCTCACCAGCAACCAGAAACTGAATAAGATCTTTCCCGACCCGCCCAGAGTAGCCTACAGACGGAACAGTAACTTCAAGGACATTCTTGTACACGCCAAACTAAAGACAAAGACGAAGCCAACATCCGGTCCCTGTGGCCGCTCCAGGTGTTCCACATGCAAACATATTCAATCTACTACTACAGTAAAAAGTACAGCGTCAGATTACATTCACAAGGTAACTGCGAATTTCACCTGCACGTCAAGCAACGTAGTCTACTGTCTAGAATGTGCCACTTGTAACAAGCAATACATAGGTGAGACTGGACAAGAAATGCACACGAGGCTCAACGGCCATCGCGCAGATACAAAACACAATTTACCTAAAGCAGTAGCCAGCCACTTCAATGAGCACGGCCATATATTTGATGAAGCAAGACTCTATATACTACAAACAAATTTTCGTTCACCTCGCGAGAGAAAATATACAGAATCATACCTCATACACAAGTTTAAATGCCTGCACCCCACGGGGATGAATTTATCGCGTGGCAACTTAGAATCGCTAAAAGCAGTAACATAAACCTTAAATTGTTATACCACTAACAAACGCGCAAAACAAGTTAAACCTCCAGCTAATCTCGATGTCTCAACCTCACCTATTCTTCTATTTCCAGTTCTTCACTGCATCTCCCCTACCACTCAATTTATTATCCTCCTCCATGCTTTTACTCATTGATAAACCATAGGAACGCTTTTCCAGGTACACCTGTCCCCTCAGTGTTCATGTCTCAAATTATATTTCTTCCGCTGTCACTCACCTGTGCCGGTTTTTTTTTCCCTCAACCTCACCTATTCTTCCATTGCCAGTTCTTCCCTGCATCTCCCCTACCACTCAATTGATTATCGTCATCCATGCTTTTACGCATTGATCAACCATACGAGCGCTTTTCCAGGTCCCCCCCCCCCCCCCCCCCCCCCCCCCAGGTTTAAATTTCTAATTATATTTTTTTCTACACTGCATCTCAAACGCGCGTTTTCCCTTTTCTTTTTTTTTTCTCCACACGAGATCCACACCGAGACAGTCGAAAATCCCAGACGCCAGGATACCTTTTTCGGCGCCTTGACCACACAAGGTCTCGCCAATTCTGTATACCGCCGCGACGACGCCCAGGGCGAACTAGTGAGGCTAACGTCCCTTGACGGACCAAGCTGCTCCCTGTCAACCACAAAATTACCCGATGCCTTGGTGCTACGCTACTCAAGTCATGCTTTCAACTCGTATTGTGACCTGCACACTGACCGGCTCTTCAGGGACCCCAAACGCACGCCGACCACGACTCCTCCGAACCCTCACTCGCCTCTCGCTCCCCCAACCCCCTCTGACGGTGTTTTTTTTTTTTTTTTTTTTAATATAATTTTTTTTGCCACTTTCTCGCTCTCCCGCTCTTGTCCCCTCGTCTTAGAAACCGCGCCTAGCCAGTCAAGTGCCGGCGCTCATTTTCTTTTCAGTTTCTCCCTTTACAGACAGCCACAGCGGACATCGACGTGACGTCACTCCACTAACCCTTTAAAACTAACCCGCCGAGGATGACGAGGCCGCCTTTGACGAAGATAGGTCCTCCTATCGAAACGTTGGCCAGCCTTTCTGAGGCACCTTATCCCTGTTTATAATCCTTATTCCTCGTGTGCTAGTTTTAAAGGAAATTTTAGATTATAACACACCTACAGTAAACATTAATAATGCCCTGCAAGCAGCCAAAAAGAAGATTGCAATTTCAAACTCGAAACTCGTCGCGGTTTGGAGTAGCATCAATAATTTGAACACACTCATTAACGCATTTGACGTGTATGATAGTCCGGGTTGTATAGATTTTGACAAGTCTGCAAATCGCACTGCTGCCATTCGCAACATCGTGTTCCAAGTCAACAATTCTGCCAACTTGATTAGCAATCGCGAGAATCGCGAAAATATGTACAGATTCATTACGTTTAGACTTATGGGAAACATTCCATACAGTAACATCGAACCGACTGAATTTTCCAATATCATAATTACGCAAAATAGGAAAATGGACATGATAGATAACGTCATTAAAGGATATGGTCTCACTCCGTATCTATGCTTAAAATATTTGGAAAATTTATGTTGTCTGTCGAGAAAGTTTACGCGGTCCACGGCTAAATACACGGACGATAGCGTATTTTGCAATGCAGCACAGACTGTAGCAGATGGTAAATATTTTCAGAAACGCCCCGTGCATAAGATTCCAACGATGTCGTTGGCAAAGCGATATACGTGTCTGTCATTGTTGGAGACTTACATCGAATTGGATTCCAAACGCAAATTGAAAGAGTTCTATTACTTGCGAATCGAGGATTATATGTGGTTCGTGTACCACGCACTTTTTTTCCGCAGGCCAGACTTGTACAGATTCACAGTCGAACGTGCATACGTAGCTGGTAGATATATTGAGAATTGCACGCTAAATCGGACGAATAATGTAAACAGCATCACACAACAACTGCGTAACATCATATTACTACCCCTGTTGCTAATTATCGACAGTTACAATCAGACTTTTCAATGCGGTGCAATAGGTAACGTTTATATACCACAGAAATCTACCAACACAGTGCTTCATAAGTATCCTCGATTGTACGATCCAACTTCGCAATGTGCCATATATCATAAAGTGTTATGTGACATGCACGTCGACCTAAAGGAGGGTGACTCGTTTCATAATCTCATTCTCAAGTATTTGCGAACCGTATTTTTTGGCAGGAATGCCAATCATCGAAGTGAGGCACAAAAAGAGTATGTGCCCATTTTTAACACAATTCGAGATTGGTATTGTAGTGAAGAAGACGGACGATGCAGTGGGGCATCCTTACCAGCGCTGTCTAGTGGGTCAGTCTCTCCAGCGCATCGCTCGGACTACGTCGCTCGCGCTCTCGGTTCCCTGAACTGATCGAACGGTCAGCCCTAACGCTTGCGTTTAATAAACGCCTTTACAAGTGGTGGAGAGTGCTACGCTCCAACGCATCCTGGAGCTCCGATCCCGTACCCTCTCTTCAACCATGTCTCAGGACGAATCTCAGCCGACGACCCAGCAAACGCCTCCTACACCCTCCGTCGTGTGCTCTGGTCTCCCTCGCCACAAGGATCCTCCTGTTTTCAGCGGCACAGACGACAACGACGTGGAGGACTGGCTGTCCACGTACGAGCGAGTAAGCGCCGTCAATAAATGGGACGATGCCGCGAAACTAAGCAACGTGCTCTTTTACCTCGCCGGCGTGGCAAGCCTCTGGTACAACAACCACGAGACGGAAATTCCTACGTGGTCCGCGTTCAGGACCTCGTTAATAGCTGTGTTTAGTCGTCCTGCTGCGCGCAAGGTGCGAGCAGAATCCCGCTTGCGAGAACGAGCCCAACAGCCAGGAGAGTCCTTCACTAGTTATATCGAAGATATCCTGGACTTGTGTAAGCGCGTGGACGCGACGATGTCGGAATCAGACCGCATCAGAAACGTTATGAAGGGAATCGAGGACGCCGCTTTCAACATGCTGCTCGCCAAGAACCCACAATCCGTCACAGAGATTGTTACGTTATGCCAAAGTTACGAGGAGCTACGCAGGCAGCGCTCCTTGACTCGTCGGTCTTCCTCACGCGACGAAAACATCGCTGGTCTGGCTACCACCTTCGACCAGACCGCAGTGCTTGCGGAAATGAAAGCATTCATTCGGGAGGAAGTAGCGCGCCAACTCTCCTTGGTACCCTTCGCTCAGCCGCCGCATGTGCCACAGCCCGCTTCGACTATCGTGCCTCCGCTCCGCCGCGCCATCGAGCAAGAAATAGCCGACGTATTGCCCAACCAACGCCACCATGTTCCTGCGCCTGTGCCACTGAGCTACACCGAGGTCGTGGCTCCACCCCAACAGTCTCTGGCACCAGCACCGCTCAGCTACGCTGACGTCGTCGCGAGGCCCCACCCACTCTCTGCGCCTGTGCCACTCACTTATGCCGACGTCGTGGCTCGGCCACCAGCGCAGCCCGCTATACAGTCATATCACCAGCCGTTCCATACAGGGCGTGCTCCGACGTGGGCGGGACCAGCCACAGCGAACCGGTGGCGTACGTCTGACAACCGGCCTATATGCTTTGCCTGCGGCTACGCCGGTCACGTGGCTCGTTTCTGTAATCGTGTGCAGCCGCCCAGCGTCGCATCCTCCATGCCAAACCGTTCGCCCCGTCCATCTTATGACCCCCCTTCTTGTGTGTCACCGACATACCGCCCGCCGCCGAACACCCGCCGTTCCTCATCTCCTCGCCGGCGCTCGTTATCGCCGATGCGGCCTCGTGCCGCCCCTCGGGATGAGGAAAACTGACAGTCGCAGTCCACGAGGCAAGGGCTGCGTTAACGTCGAAGTACACAAGTCCTCATTGCAGCCCTTCCAATGTGATAGACGTGTTTGTCGACGGTGTCCGCGCGTCTGCACTCGTCGACACAGGCGCAGCCGTATGTGTTATGGACGCTACACTTTGCCGCTTACTTCGGAAAGTCACGACGCCCCTGTCCGGACTATCCCTTCGCACAGCCAGTGCTCAGCATATTCGACCCTTGGCGTCTTGCACTGCTCGTGTAGAAATTCAGGACGTTGTCTACGCTATAGAATTCTTGATCCTTTCCTCCTGCTCTCACGATGTCATCCTCGGCTGGGATTTTCTCTCGCGCCACAATGCCGTTATTGATTGCGCTCGAGCCGAAATAGAACTATCGCCGCTGCTAGATTTGACGCCCACTGACGCCCTGCCGCTTCCCAGGAAACTGATTGTCGAAGCCGACACTCAGGTTGCCCCCAACGCCTCAATGATCGTGTCTATGCACTGCAGTGGCCTCTCGGACGCCATTGCATTACTTTCACCGTCTGGCCGTTTCCTCGCACGGAAGGGCCTGTTGCTACCGTTTGCGACCGTGGACATCAACAATGGTACTAGCACAATTTTCGTTTGTAACCCGTGCCCATACCCTGTCATGCTGCTCCGAGGAGAATGTGTTGGTACCGTGGAAGCCATCGACGACGTGCAAGTTATCGACGTGACCGACTACCCGAATTGCGCCACCTACCGTACACTCAGTGCTGTTTCTACATCTGACGCATTGCCCAGAGATGTATTTGGTTCTTCCATCGCTGGAACCCTTACAGCGGCCCAGCGTTCCCAGCTGCTGTCCCTCTTGGAAGAACATCGGCTGGAAACCGCTGGGCCATTGTGGCGGTTGACCACCTTACGCGATACGCTGAAACTGCGGCGCTTCCGGCAGCTACAGCGCGTGACGTTGCCTCCTTCCTGCTTCGTCGATTCATCCTACGTCATGGGCCACCCCAGGAGCTGCTCAGTGACCGCGGACGTGTCTTCCTCTCCGAAGTAGTTGAAGCTATTCTCAAAGAGTGCCACGTTGTTCATCGCACAACAACGGCGTACCATCCTCAAACCAATGGACTCACGGAACGGTTCAACCGTACGCTCGGCGACATGCTCTCAATGTACGTCTCCTCCGACCACACAAACTGGGACGCCATTCTGCCCTTCGTCACCTACGCGTACAATACCGCTACGCAGAGCACTACTGGTTTTTCGCCATATTTCTTATTGTATGGCCGGCACCCATCGCACACCATCGACACAATGCTACCATACCGGCCCGACGCATCTGAATGTGAGCCCATTTCTGATACGGTGAGACATGCCGAAGAGTGCCGGGACCTCGCCCGGGCTTTTACCTCCAATGACCAAGAGCGCCAGAAGAAAACTCGCGGTGACACCACCTCTGCGCCCACCTTTCTTCCTGGAGCGCTTGTGTGGCTCTCAGTTCCTTCCGCTGCACCTGGTCTGTCCTCCAAGTTAATGCCTAAGTATGAAGGCCCCTACCGCATCGTCGAGCGTGCATCACCCGTCAACTATGTGATTGAGCCCGTTGAACCATCTTCCGACATGCGCCGTCGCGGACGCGACATTGTCAACGTCGAGCGCCTCAAGCCGTATTATGATCCCCTAATAGTGACGAACTGTTAGGTCGCCGGACGGCTCCCTTTTTCGTCCGCGGGGTAATTGTAGTGAAGAAGACGGACGATGCAGTGGGGCATCCTTACCAGCGCTGTCTAGTGGGTCAGTCTCTCCAGCGCATCGCTCGGACTACGTCGCTCGCGCTCTCGGTTCCCTGAACTGATCGAACGGTCAGCCCTAACGCTTGCGTTTAATAAACGCCTTTACAGTATCAATTTACCATGTGCATGACGCTCAATATCCAGAAGCCCACCCATGCGGATCACGCCATGATCCTCTCTTACACCAGACGACCTGCGTTTTCGCCAAGTGCCAAATTCATACGCAATCTCTCTGCAGGTCAATCGGCGTTGAGCTTTATTAGCAACCTCAAAGAACCAGCAACGTCATTCGATTATATGCGATCCGTATTCTCAAAGAAACGCAAGGCAACAGGTGATAACGATTCATCCTCTTCTTCTGCTTCGGCGGCTGTAACGACTTTGGATTCTTCTTCAGCACCTGTCGTTAAGGCACGAAGGTATAACAGAACCGATATGGGTGATATTAACGTCAGAATTGCTCCTGAATCCGACCCTCGCACTAGCTTTGATGCTGTACTCCATGTGCCATAAAATATAAAGAATAATAAACGTATATGCATTGGAAATAATAAACTCCATTAATCCCCATCATGACTTGTTGTTGTTGCTTTTGTGCATTAGTATTGTGCTTAATACTAGGAGGTTGCCTATATGTCTCTTACATTTTGGGTATCTTAATAATATAGAATAAAATAATCAATATGGACCTTGACACAAACGATAAGAATATGATGGTATCATCGTCAACAGAAGACGGAATCAACAATAACATTTTCAAAATTCACGCACAAGCCATTGCTGAATACGAAAAGACCATCGCAGAAGAAGACAGTGATGACGAGGGACCAGATTCTGATGACATAATAAAGCCACCTACCATGTCTATACAAGACGAAGCTCGTTATAGAAGGAAACACTTCCCAGACCTCACTAACAACGATGTCAAGAAAATGGCATCGATATTCAATATAGATTTGGATCCGACGAGTCCTGGTAATTATGAAATGTATTTTGGAGCTGGAGGTGGCATAGACGACGGTAGCAGTCTCGAGAACAAATTTATTTCTGGACCTGCATTTGTGATAACACTCACACATCGCCTCGGTAATATGCTCGATGAACAAATGCGTAACGGCACCGAATTAACGTTTGTGAAGCAACTCTTCACCAATTTTCCCACTTTGTATCGTCCGAAAAGTGAAGATGCTGTTGTGTGGGTAAAGTATTTTATCAAATGAATATCCGTGTTGAACGATACGCAAAATCTTACTGAAACTTTGGAGTTGCCTCAGGTCATTTACGAGCATGCGTCAGTCGCGTTTAAGAAACATCTCAAACGTCGCGCAAGGGGATTACCCACCATTGGTGCCACGTTCGATACCGATACATTATCATCTACTGCAGACGACGACGACGATAATGCGGAAGACGAAGAATACAAAGTCTTGGGTATCGATATGAAGGACATATATCCGGCATACAAAAAATTTTGCAATACGGAAGCAGTGTTGACTATGATCGAGATACTCAACGCGCCCAATAACGAGGGTACACTCGACTATGCTTTGGGTCAAGTTAAACGAATAACAAATGATTCTGTAAATCCCAGACTCGGAGTGAAACAAACAATTGATATGATAAATTTTCATTTACACCAATACGATTTGATTGACATGGAAGATTCGGTGCAATTTTTGAACGACGTAACTCAAACCGCGGCTAAGAACAACATCGTATTTCCAGTCCCTTTCTGCACACAAGCACACATCAGTAAGGAGAATCGGAATTTTTTCAAGTATGATGCAATTAAGTCATTTCACGACTTTAACGTGAGACCACGTGACTTTTACAGCATTCATTTCGTTACGTTAAATACGTATACGACGATTCACACGTTGCTTCGCTCACAGGCATTAACGTCAACATCGGCACTTTCGATTCTGCAGGATCTCACGAGGGTTCGTAACAGGCTCGGTAGTACGGAATTTAGGGACGACTTCACAATGTTTAAGCGTATGGTGCGCGTAATCAAGACAGGACTTTATCCAGAAGAAAGCAACCTCAAAGAGCCATGCACAATGTCCGTAAAGAAGCGCTATTGTAGTCTATTAGTGGCACATACATATTTAGAGTTACGCTTTGACGCGTTCATGAAATTCGGAAGGTTTGACGTTACAGATAACGCGTTTCTGTGGCATTCTTTCTTCCACAGACTACCTAACAAATTTGAATTGCTATGTTGTGAGATATGTAAGGGTAATGTGGATTTGGCATCCGTTCCCATGGAGCTGTTATATGATTTGGATGACAAATGCAGTGCATATCTAAGCGATTTCAAACGGTACTCATTCGCTTCACTCGACTCTCCTGATTACGTATATCTCCCCGAAATTGCATCCCCAACTAATCTGGCTGCTATGTACGTGGACATTCTGACTAAATATCAGCTAATCAACATTAACGCAACAAACGTGATACGCGATTATTACGATCGCGTGATGTCCTACGTTAAAGGTGACAAGATTTGCAAGGCGCTATCCTCGAAATCCAAATACGATTACAACATTAAGGACGAGATGGCGTTCCCGGAAGACATTCGCCGTGAGCGCAGACGGCAACGATTAGAATTGACTTGGACCAACAAGCAACTTAACAAGACCATGCGCTTTTGCGAACTCGCATGGACCCCAATATTTCCGACGATGCTACGCAATCGGCTCGTTGGTAAGACGTGCGGTCGTCGCATCACCGGTCTGGATACGCTGGACGACGGCACCGGACGCGGTGGTACTTTCAATTTCGTAGATGATAATTCAATTCGAATGATCTCAGACAGCGAAGTAATTAATTCGAGAAAACTACACGAGAAAGAGGGTGTAGAGTACACCAACCTCATTATGACTGCAGACGAACGTGCTCAATATATAGAAATTAGCAAGGCGAGGAGACGGCTCATTGAACAACGACAATTACATCCGTCCTTAGCACAAGTCACGTACACGGGTCGTGACATGTTACACGTTAACGAGCTATGCAAACAGTGGGATCCTTCATTTGAAAATGAATCTAAGAAGAACGATGCACTCGAAGTTGGTAATCCATATGCACTATTCCCTAACGTCGTAGATGTTACGGATAATGATATTATCAACCGCACGCTAACTGGTTACGTCGGTGCAGACGGTAACGTTTTAACACTTAGAGATACGACATACGAAGCTCGAGCTGGGTATCCCGGTGCCGTTGACTTGAGGCACGAACCCAAGTTCAATATCAAGGACAGACTCGACAATTGCATGCGCAAAGCACACAGTTTATTGACCGATGGCAGCAGTGGTGGCTCTGGTGATCAAATGGATAACAACATAATGATGTTAGCAATTCAAGAGGCAATCAAATCCGAGCAAAATCGAATTATTCTAGGCGAGAACGTATCCATTGGAGAAGAAGAGGACAAAGAGAAATCATTCGGTAACGAGATTAGGAACATTACGGAATTGATCCCACATTACGGATTTGCTAACGAGCATCAGATTTTAACCATCGAATCCATCTTTAGATATCTCTATGTGTACGGTAGATCTGTAGACATGCTGAAATTTGCAATGTCATTTGGTATTCATCCGATATCACTATACAATCTATGCAATACTCGCGATGGAGCATACGATCTTTACACGAGTAACAAGGCCACTATCATTGGATCTGCCAGTGCCTTATCCGTGTCTTCAACACCTCACGTAGGAAATAAATTTACAGTCAGTCAACTCTTTACCAAAGGCATAGATCCGACCGATGCCAACTACCACGATCACGTCGATGCTCGACGATTGTTAACGGGGTGGTTGCGTCGCAATAATATGCTTAAGAAGAACGAAATCTATGCCGACATAACTCAAGCCTTTATGGCTGTGTTTCAGATTGGTCCTGAGATGTTGAAGCGACTTATGAACATGGCTGGATGTTCGATAATCGATTTCATAACATATGTGTTCAATTTCGCAATTCAATCTGCCATTAGTCGCAATACTTCTGATACAAACAAATCGAATACTCTCGGCGACGTCGTTGATTCTAATGATGCGGAATATAATTGGATGGACGAACCTCGACCTAGTATAATGATGCGTTTTACAGCCATGTACAGGGATCGTATCGGTCGTGCGTATGCAGACAAAATGCGTACTTACGTCAACGAACGGACTTTCTTTGACGATCACGTTGAAATGTCATTGAGTGGTGCTTATATGAATACTCTCAGAATTCAAATTGACGACGTAAACAACCGTAATAAGCGTTACATGGAACGCGGGGCACATCCCAATCAGCGTCGCGATATCGTCGGTGAAATTCTCGATAATTTCCAATATAATTCCATAACGAAACCGGTGATACAGAGTAACGTGCGATTGGATTGGGGTATCGACATTCGAATTTTAAATCACATAAACATTTACATAGTGAAACGTAAACTCAATGATGTTAGCTATTCGGTTCACTACTATGAAAATAGCCAAGCACTAAACAATGACTTGAGCTATTTCTTACAGCAAGACACACAAGTGGACGTTAAGTACGACAAATCTATCATAACACCCAAGAATTTAGACTCGTTTAAGGATGCAGAAATTGATTATATGTTCGACTTATTATCCGAATGTATGGCCGAATATTTGATCGATAGAAACGCAGTTGATGGTAAGAGTCGATTGTACGTAGTCAATAACTCGACGAAAGAGGTAGCTGTTAATCTGTACGTTGACCGAAACGATTGGGATATTTGGAAATCAGCTCAAGATAAATACGTAAACTTAATTAATGCGGAACGGAAAATGTTGCAGAATAAGCAACATAGATTAAAACAGCGACTAGAATTAGATCCTCATTTAACTGATATTGAGAAAGCCGAAATTGCAGACCAACTAGGAGAAATTGCAGAAGCCCTATCTAATACAGTTAATTTAGGTGGTGGTACATCTGCAACGTGTGGTAAACGTTTGACTGATTTACTCAGTTATAGTACCATTTCGGAAACTGGAGGTGTCGATCTCGCTTCTTCTATTGCCACAGTGATGGATCCGAAAGGATGTTATTACTATTCGAATCAAGACAAGATGACTTGCTGTGAAGATTATTATGTACAGAAGGATCCGGCCACCACGTCTGTTGCGAGACAAGGCGACTTTGCACTTCGCGAATATACAGGAAGTGGTGGTGTCTCAATCGGTGGTGGTGACACAAGCGGTGGTGGTGACACAAGCGGTGGCGGCCCCAGTGGTAGCGGTCTCAGTGGTGGTAGTGGTGACAGGACTGCTGCGTCTACGTCTTCTTCTCCAACAACGTTATCGTTTTTAACACAGAAAAAGCATCAGAAAGGACAGAAACAAAAAAAGCCCAATAACATTTCCACTAACAGGGGGAGTTTTTGAAGACCAATCAACATCACCTCCACTAACACTAGAACAACAGTCTGAATCCTTTGCATAATAAGGAAAGAAATACCGCTATAAAAAAAAGACCACAACACATATTTTCTGTTTGAAAAATAAAACATTTGTTTATTGATCATAACCCATGTTGTCCCATTCAATGTCTGGTTCATCAAACTTTATGATAATATCTATATCGTCCATAATTTCCGGTTCTAAATCAAAAATGTATGATTTTTGTTCTTGGTCATTCTCATAATGATCGGCTTGTTCTTTTCCTTTTTTGCAGACATTTTTCTCCTTGTTACTCGATGCTTCTCTGTTTGTCGGTTCTTGCTGTGTCTTTACAACATCATCAGTGACGATCTCATAGTCTTCATGACACTCTTCATCTAACGATGCCAGAAACGTCATAATTTCCGGTTCTAAATCAACAAAGACGTAGTTTTTCGTTGTTAAATTATAAACGTTGTTGGGAAGATTAGGCATAGTCTGTTCCATCTTCGACTTGTTCAAGATATAATATCACTACTGCAAGTCTTTGCTCTCTTTCTACCAGAACCACCTCCTTTACGTCGCTGTGTAGCTTGTATATTATGTGATGTCCCGTTTATAATTTCAGCAGTTATTAAATCATTATATGCCTTCACTTCTTTTAGTGACCGTAATAGTGGACCTTTAGCAGATTTGAAATCTTGATAAGAAACATTGATCTCACTGACTGATGGTTTTTCGTAACGAGTACCGTATTTGTCTTTTGGTACTCCCACTACTGGTAACATGAAATGTTCTCGTGTGTATATATCTTGGTCTACATTGGGAGGATACACGTTATGATATTGCTTCAAATGCATATCGTTAATGATTGCATCAAAAATAATTTGCTGCTGAACTCCTTTCATGACAAAAGCGTTGTATTCCTGAATGGTAATATATCCATATATCACTTTAGTTCCATAGGGCGCTTTTCCTGCCGTACCCATGTAACTGTCAATCTTGAAGCCAAGTAAACCTAACGCATGTATAAATATTTCTTCGGATGCAAAATATCCAGATACATCACTCTCTGGAGGAATGGATTTAGAATTGGAATAGAATGTTCCATACATGTCGTTTATGCATGTCTTTTTAATCGTCGCAAGATCATTTTTGATCGATTCTCGTAGCTTTTCTACCTCTACAAACATGCGCTTATTTCTAACTTTTACAATCTTTGACACGATCAATGCAACCATGACACTCTTGTACGTCTTTAATGAATTATGATTGTGCATAATAAAATTATCAAACATCTTGTTGCATTCTTGCACGGTATCGTTAGTGATACCTCCCATTTCTGGAATGATGTGGTTAGTCAAGATCCGAATCAGTGCAGCTCCAAATTTTTCTATAACGTTGTTGTTAAGTAAATTCTTGTCGCCGTACATGTAGCGTACCACTGGTACGTGTCGTAGTTGAGGTGCCTTGTATTCCCTAAAAATAGACGTGTTTTCCGTCAAAATGGTCTTCAAGGCAGTCAAGTCGTCACATTCAAACATTACATTGGCCCTTTGGTTGTCCATCTCCACCAGATCTGAAAATAGCATGGGGAAGCATGGTTGTTGTTGACTATTGGTATTTTCATCGTCTTCCATTCGTATTAGACCGTCAAACAACTCATCATCGTTGTTGTAGTTGCTGGTAACATTTCCTTCTCCACCTCCTTCATCTATATTCACGTCCATATTGAAAAGCATACATTGAGCCCTTGCATTGACTGCAAAAATCAAATGCATCATTCGGATCGTAGCAATGGAAGTCATAAAGAAACCACGCATTGACATGATGAGAAACCGCGTGATTTCAGCAGTTTCCACTGCTTTAAAGTAGGGCAACTCATTAGACGTAGCAACGATCTTGGCTGTGTTACGAAACTCTCTATTCTTGGTAGCATACGGCGCTCGAACGGAGACCATGTCGTTGCCTGTGAATCGCTTGAGCAGACGTATGCCTCTATTACCCATGTCTAACACGGGCATTTCACAGACAAACAGATACCGCACGTCAGGGTTGACACCCCTAAACGTAGCGTCTAATGTGTTGCCATTACGGTTGGTAAAATATTCTCCATTGAGATTGATGACTAGCTTGCTTCTGGATCCTCCCATGCTAGCAGCCAAAATGTTCATGAATAGAGATTTACCATTTGCTGCTTCTCCATGCAAATACAGCATGTGACGTCCATTTTCTCCATTGCGCATTGCAAGAGCGAGAAACTTCATTACCATCGTACTGTTTGTTCTCGATCCAAACAGATCATCAAAAATGGCCCAAAGTTTCTCTTCGTACGTAAGTTGGTGCTTAACGAGTACAACGGGACCTCCATCGTCCAATTCGGAGCTACCAAATTGCATCTTTTCGATTATCTCATTGTACACGTCAGGATGTGAGTCCAAGAACGAAAGCACTGCATAATGAGTACATGCATCTTCAAACAGCCGTACATACTCCTCGTCGTTTTCTTCACACCTGCTTATTATATCTTCCACTGCTTCCTTGCCATGCATCGCATACATGGATTTCAGCATTGCCTTTTCAAACGCCATCTTCGTTCTGGCAACGCGTTCAGCTTGCTCCACATACGCATCAGGATTGGTCGCAGGATTCATCTTCTTCAGCTTGAGCTCGGCCTTTCTATATTCCGTCGTCATATCATGTGTTGCAAACTGAGTGCGGTACGCATTCTTGACGTTCAACTGCTCATGTACGTAATAAATGAAGTGGTGTATCATGCGATGCAAATACTGTTTCCCTCCTCTGAGCGGATGAATCTCGATCGTGTAGTGCTCGATCAAGTCACGTTCACCGAGACTGGGGTCTAACTCGACTCGATGCATGCACACGTGTCGTTCACTCCACTTCTCAAATGTTGCAGTTTGACAATTGTAAGTGGTGCCGTTGCAAAATACGAGATAGTCTGAACTGTATGCTTCGTTCGTTATCAAGTCAGCAACGGTCGGTTCAAGTTTGACTTGTCTCTGTTGATTGATTATGTTTCCCAAATTTTCGTGGAGTTTGAACATGACATCAACTGGAGTGTCGGGGTCATAAAACGTCATATTATGCAGGATCGTCTTAAATAGCAAATTCTGCAGAGGAATCACCATGTTGGCAATGTTCTCGTGTTGGCACACACCAGTTTCCTTATTGTATTTGGTAATGTCATATTTGTCGCTGTTTGGATCCGGAACCAGCTTGCATTCACCATCACGTACTTTCTTATAAACGTACTCCACAAAGGTAGGCAAGTAATTAAACTGCTTAGACACGTACACATTCAACAACCATCGAGACAGCTCACGTTCGTTTTCGCTCATTTTGAAGGGTGGTTCCTTACATAATCTGTATATCGCTCTTGGTAGCACAACGGGTATTTTGTTTCCAGTATTATCCACAAGCGGACTTCTCTCAAACATATATTGACAGCATCGATCAAAGGCAATTGTCACATCATCTCCTATGTTGTCAGCCCATACACTTGTACACAACGACCGATAAAAATTAAGTCCGTTGTATCCCATATACGAAATTATTAATGGGGTCAAATGTCCGAACCAAAGGTCATGTTTGCTGGCATAATGATATTTACATACGAGCGTTAGTATCGCTCTGTAAAATATCTTTCTCACGAAATCGTATTTTCTGAGCCTCATGAAATCTTTCTTGTATGCCTTTGCAAATTCTATGCAAGCCTGTTTGTCGTGCAAAATAGGTCCTAATCGACGTCCGCTATTTAAGTTAAGCTGATCTCCTTTTTCTGCGTAATATACATCAAACATTCGGGCATATTGTTTCTTTGTGATTAATTTAGGGTCGATTCGGACATCAGTATCGTCTAACTTTTGCACCGTCAATTCATCTAAATCTATATTATCATAACCTCCATCTTCTTCTACTTCTGCTTCACATATGTTGTTCTCGGGTGCCTCATCAACTTCTTCCTCACTATGGATAATCATTTCTTCGTCGTCTTCTACTCCATCTCCATCTTCTTCAATGATGTTGCTATTATTTGTCATGCCATTGTCATTTTCGTCTTCTATTTTTCCTTTTTCCTCCTCTCCTCCTTTTCCTCTGGCGTTTGAAGCAAGAAGTGTGACTCTGCTAACACGTTTCATTTGCATTACTAAATTCATGTTAATGTCATCGTCACTGTCCTCATTACCATTGACGCAGCTGACGCGCTGTTGGTGTACATTGTCATGGCTATTGTTGCCTTTCAACATGTTCATAGTATTGGCAATTTCTTCAACGTCATTAGAATGACTCTTCATTACTCGTTTACATATATACCGCGAAACCTTCTTCTTCTCCGTATCGATAAACATACAAATTTCCGAACAGTCGTCCATTGCAGTTCGATGCATAGAGAGTAACTGACGGGTTGCTATAGAGCTCATTACGGGGTTGGAATCGACGCTAATGATCGTTGCTTTAGGAGCAGCCTCGTGAGTTGCGATATATTTCAATACGTATGGATCGGTTGTTGCCTTCTTTGATGGTCCATACATGAGCCATTGGAGCGTTCCTGCATCCGCATCATGATGCTCAATAAATTTTTTACTGCAGTCATCGTCTGTTTGAAACAATCCACCACCATTCTTGCCAAGCAATTCAAACACGTGTGTTTTGAATTGTTTAACGATGTGTCTGTTCATTAATTTGTTTGCAACTAACGAAAAGTTCAGAATGTGTATGTGCCATCGTTTGCTAGATCGGCTGAGGTATGCTACTTTAAATGCATAGTTCTTGGGTAAAGCAATATTGTAGCGTTTTATAAAAGCACTATACACCACCCAAAGCACCTTTGAGAAAAACTCCATAACCTTCATCCCATCTTCTTCGGCAACATCAAAGTCAAACACAAGCCTATACAGTGGTTTGTGTCGAACTATTTGTGCGTCCGCAGTCCACCAATTTTCATATCCAAAATCATAACACGAACAGGCGGGGGTAATCCCAATAGTTTCTTGTACGTTTGGGTCTATGCAATCACTCTTAAAGTATTTCATTGCAGATTCTTTAGCAGTCTTTGACGTACATTTACCACTATAAGTGACATGGGTCCAAATTTCAACGATGCCGTCACTCCCACACGTTCCTCTTCTTCCAGTTCCATCACTGTCACCGGTACCACTACCACCACTGTCGCCGTTACCACAACTCATGGTGGTAATAGATGTGGATGTGGAGACAAGTCCGTTCCGTTAACGTTTCCAAGAAACACGAGAAGGGCAGATGAAATGACGACGTTAGTCACTTTCTGTGCACTTTGTGGTAGGAATATAACCAAGAATGAAGTCGGGTTATAATACTCTTGCTAGAGGTATAATATAGTGATAATGGATACTTTCAGGGGCGAATATCCTTAGGACGTGTGCTTTTTCCGAATGATGGCTTCTTCTTTATCACCGGCGTCGTCAGCAGTGGACTCTATCGATTTTGCAGCACTGTTAATAGCACTGCATGAAACTGACGAAGATGTTAGCACGTCCGTGCTCACCGATGTGGCACCTTCTGCTCCTCCTTCTGCTTCTGCTTCTTTAGCGCCTGCAGTAGATATAGTTCAAGGTGGTAATCTGAAAACAATCAAGAATCAAGTGGTGGTATCAACAATCAACGGAGATTGTGAGGATGACACAAAGCTTGCACTGCAATTCCAACAAGAATGGAAGGCTCTTACTGCTTCGTGCAGTATTAATACTTCTCCACTCCCTTCTTCACTCAATCCGTTATTGTCTGTCCCTTTAGATAACAATAACGTAAATGAGGTCGTCCAGATAATAGAGCATATCAAGCTGAATACAACCGGAAAAAAATGTAGATGTTGGATCGAGCCAGCAGAATGGCATAATTTAGCTAAACATACATTTGTGCAAAAAGTCGTCAAACCTGTATTGTGTAGTGTGTGTTTCCGAGTCGAAAACGTCTGGGTATGCCAAATTAACATACCCAATCGTTCCTCAACAATGGATATTAAACAATGTTGCAAAAAGTTCGTATTTTTATTCACTGATATATGCCGCGTATGTATATAACGCGTATGATAAATTATTTATGGCACTTGGATCTTCGGCGATGATGGTTGCATATAGCAAACTTGTCACTAAACGAAGACGTAAAAATCAACAACATGTAATCAATAAGCGGGATTCACCCATCAAGCAGGATGAAATTCTATGTGAGCATTACATAGCTCCCCTAGTTCGAATTGTAGATCTCAAATCGGCTCTTCCGTCTCCCTCACCACCATCTTCTTTTAATTGTTCAGCAACATTAGTGCGTGATATTAACACACCATTGTCTCCTCCAAACGATTTTCAGTCCGTTTTAATGTCGTCTGCTGCAATTCAAAATGAAATATATAGTCTTCCCAGTGGTGAGGTAGTTAAGAAGGTAATTGATAATCCGACACCTTGTTATATAACACAAATATGCAAAGAAATATCGTCCACTATAGACCGCCAGTTGCACGAGAAGTTACAATGCACCACCCATTTAAATCCGACATCCACTTTGTGTTCGTGCCTCAAGGCCAAGTTTGAGAAACCTGCTATATTCTCAATGATGAAAAAGAAGACGATAAAGAGTCTGATAAAGAAGAAAGGACGTCAGAGGACAGAGTCATTGCAAGGAAGAGGAAAAAAATGTGTGACTGAAATATAAAAAAAAGATCAATGTATCAATGTTGTGCAAACAATCTTGTTGTGTTTACTATAATACCGATGCATATACATTGCTTGATAATACAACATGAAATATGCATCATACAATTGATCAACGACCATCTTTGAAATGGTATGAATCTTTATTACATCGTAAAATGCCAAGGTTTGCGCGTCATTAAAGAACGTTCGGCCTTCAAGCTGATCGTTAATGTCCTTGAGATATCTTGCTGCGGTTTCATTACATAATACATTCAAATGTGCCATTTTCAGCTTCTTTATTCTTGGACAGCCGATGCTAAGGTCATAATGGACAAAATCAATAAAATCGTTAACGTTTTCCATATCTAGTCATTAGACAGTGATGATTTCCATTAGGATCGGTGCTTTTTTTCCAATGTAGCGTCGCTTCATCGACCTGATCAAATATTCTACATGCTAAATATTCAATCAACTTGTTTAAAGTTTTTATCAAATAGAGAGGAACGTGTATGGCATCCCACCTGTAAAATAAGTATTTGCATCTTGGATATCGTTTCCAGAATATAATATAGACCACATTTTTCGTATTTGCAGGCTTAATCTCCATATTGGATCGTGTGTCGACGGCAATGAACGGAGATTGGTTGTAGCGAAGCGTAAATGCTGCATAGTCAGAAGCGTCATTTGTGGTGGTATCTCCTACTTCCACTTCTGTCTTGATTTCACCACCACCGTCCGTTAATATCTTGAACAGCGGTTCGAATTTGATTTTTTTTCCCTCACCCACAAACATCTCTGGTAGTAGTCTCGACACTTCGGCTTCTAGATATGCCAGTTCTCGTTCTGAAAATCCACGATATGGATTATTGTCCTGTACTATGTCATGGAGCATGTCGTTTCCTAGAAACCATGCGCATTCCTTCTTTGATGGAACAGGCTCAACACCAACAACTTCGGTGTATAATCTAAACCGAGCATACCGCTGCATTCCTGCTTGCGTATGAGACAGAGTTGGATTGACGTTGATCTGTACAATGTTATTCTTCCTGCAGTATCTTCTTTTCATTATGTCGTTTACTGTCCGTTCCATGTATGCCTTCCTATAGTGAAACGAACCGTTATATTCCACCATAACAGCCAGTTGTTGACAATATACGTCAGCTCGGTATGGTACAACTGAATTCAGATATGCATTAAAAAATTCCGGCAACGTTTGTTCTCTTAGCCAATCAAACTGCTGATCAGGTGGGCAAACTGCTGCAAAGGCTTGTCTGACCGTTAGTAAATGCAGATGAATGTCGTTCCTTCAAGTCAGTATTGGCAGTGGTGGGTGACGATTGTTGTTCTGCATCGTGACATAAACAATCGTCCACCCCCATAGAAGACTTTGGCCGCTTTTGTCCTCTTCTTCCCTTATTTGCATCACCCCCATCACCCTCTTTCGCTTCACTACCCGCCGCCGACACCACCGTTGGCAATCCACGTTTCGTCCGCATCGCTACCTTTGCAATTGGTTTATGTTTCTTGCGAGCCAATACATAACCATATCCTTGTGATAACTGCACGGTCAGCGTTTCTCCCGCGACTTGAGGAATGTCATCGTAAAAGGAAAACACGAACGTCCGCATCTTGACGCCATGATACAACAACCCCATATCGTCGTCTACGGTGACATCGACTAATGTCCCATTAGAATACACACGCACGTACAGCTTCTTCATGTCCTTTGGCTCCTTCAAAACAACGACATTCCATCCGGTTTTGATTTTCTGTTGTTGCTTCGCACCGGTGATGCTGTTTGTCAACTGCATCAGAAGCAGAGTCCTGGCTCTTGCACAAGCTTGCTGCATTGCAATTCCATTATGTACCCAAATGTCGATGGGTACGATCGTTCCACTTGTATCTACCACTCCGACTCCAGCAATGAAACACTTGTCACTTCCAAAATCATCCAATGCTATCGATCTGTTCGTCTTCGTCTTGATACGAGAGAGACTTGGAATGTTGCATTGCACCACCTCTTTCGGGTAACAAGTGCAGTCGAATTTCACGAAACCAGCATCCTCATGCCAACACCACACACACACGTCCATGACATCGGTACCATGTAGAAGAGGTACAATGTACCATTCCAAGTCAGGTGTCAGTATGGACGCAAACTCGTCGATTTCATCGACTATTTTTACGTCTGGAGCGGTAGACAGCAGGGACAAAAAACGGTCGACATTATATTTCTTTAAAAATTCATCCAGCGGTTGCCGTTGTTGATCGTGAACATTCATGTTTGTTGTGCGTAGAGCACGGTGCGTTGCTCGATCAGTAAAAAATAAGAATCATCTTCTGATGGCTACTCGGTTATATAGCCATTAGAACTTGACATAATCTTATCGTTGAATATTAAATGCGTTATAGGCACATTGCCGTATACCTGCCGAGCTTCTTTAGCTAATTGAAGATATGTTGCAGTCTGATCGAGATGTTTCTTGAGCTGATCAAGCACTTCCTGTTGTTGTACAACTAAAGCGAATTGTTGATTAAATGCAATCCGAAGTCGATTAACTTTTCTTTCCAAGCTACATTCCATCACCCACACCTCTTCCGTACCCCCTAGAACTGCACTATGATTGTCATTAACATTTTGCTGCGACTGCCGTTGCATCATTTCTTTCTGTAGTTTCCTTATACTGAAAAGAAAAGCTTATATGTGTACATTTATATATACATAGTATGGGTAGAACACAATGGGTCTCTGTCTTATCCGGTGATCACATTTACATAGCGGACATTCCACGCGGTGTTTCTTTGCTTAGAGCTTTGTTGTTTTCCCCTTCTTTATAATTGGTTGACCATGCGCCTTTTTTTTCTCTTCTTCAGAAAAAAAGTTACCTTCCTAACACTATAGTCGGCGTCGTATGGTTTCAATCGTGATTGTCGATCATCTCGATTAGTTTTGCTCACTTTCATATCTCGGCGATGTCGCGATGGATATACGTTTTTCGTTTCTTTTTTGTCAGTAAGAACAACATCTGGAGTTGGAGAATCGGGATAAACAACAGTGGTTGAAATAGTAGGATCAGAAATGGGCCGAATGGATGACGATGATGATGATGCTGACGATGGGGATGTTACGATAGTGGATGGTGAGGGTGTTACGGTAGTGGATGGTGGGGAGACTATTGATTGTATTGATGGTAATTTTTTCTTCTTTGATGGTACATGAACTGCTGCACTTGTTGATACTACTTCAACTCCTTCTGCTTCTGTTATAGAATTAGCTCGTTTTGCTTTTCTAATAACGGACGTTGTGCGACCATCACCCCTACTTTCTGGTAAAGGTGATATAGATTCTAAAAATATTCTAGCATCAGATATTGTTTTTGCGAAAATGTCCACACGGGGTATTTCATGTTTTACAGTCTCTAAATGCAACATTGTACGATCTGCCATCGACGCAGCTTCATCGTTCATTTCACTTAATGGTATTAATATGTCATTTTGAATTTTCATTGCATTAGATATTGTTTGATTAAGTAACGAAATATGTATTTCTATCTCCTTAATTTTATCAGTTGTATTATCAACTGTACGCGTGAGAGTACTATAGGTCAATGTTAGATTTTGAGCCGCCTTAGCGGATGATTCGCGTACTTTTTCGTACTCATGTTTATGCTGATTCCAAAATTGAGTTAAATTGTTATATTTATGTTTGATCGTATCGAGATTAGTCTTAATTTCATCGATCACACTTAGTATCTTTATCTGTACGAGCATGTCTTTAATGTGCGAATTCAATTGATCTATGACATCTAACCCATTCTTTATTTCACTGTTTAGGCTCGGGATTAATGTATTAATAATTGATTCGTACAAATGAATGAATGGTTTTGTTTGCTGTTGATGTTGAGCATCCCATATGTCATCTACAAAATTTATCCAATGTGCATGTGCTACGATCTCATTGGCATTATCTTTCATATTATGTATTTTGGAAAACAAAGATTTAAATGTGATGTGTGCATCTCTCAATTTTAAATGAAATTTAGCGTCCATGTTCATCTTCAAATTGTCTAAACAAGTCTTCCATTCGATCTTAAACTCTTTATATTCTTTCACAACTACTTCGAGAGCATTTTTATATCTAATGACATCACTTTCAAACGTCTTAAACGTATCAATATGTGGTAATGACGATGTTAATAATGGTATGATTTTTTGCACAATATTTGCACTTATTATTGCATTTCGATCTACTAGAAGCTTAAAGTCAACCAATTCTACATACTTTTTAATTTGGTGTGTCGTTATTTCTTGTTGTAAGTCCTGTAACATTTCAATATATTTTGAGGTGGTCATAGAAACCTGCTTTATGTAACGATCGTAATGCTTACATTCCTCAATTATCACGTCCGTGTTCATTTTGCCAACTGATGGAAAAATAATCGATTTCAGAACTTTACTTTCTATACATTCAACCACAGTTTTATTTTCAGTTATGAATGGAGTGATTAACGAATCAACATAGGACTTATAATTTAATTGCATATTCCAAACATACTCGGTCTTATTGACACTGGCTTTAAGTGTCTGCTTCGCGTTAACCATACATTTCTTAACTTCATCACTCACAAATACAGCTTTTGGTGACAATGTCGTGATTGCATTTTGTAGAACAATAAGATTATTAATAAATAAATCTCGGTCACGTTGATTCGTAATACTAACGTTAATTGCGTCGATCAATCGCTTACGCTCATTACTTAGCCGGTTGAATTTTAAATCTAACTCATCCAACATTCGCAAGTATTGCTGTAGTTGAACCGTATTCCACGTGTCTATAGCACGATTCATTGCTATGTAATTATTGCGCAGTATGGTCATTTGATCGGTATTGATAACAGTAATTTCGCGTATGGTCCCTTTACAAACATCCTCAAACTGTCGATTCATGTCTACTTGTATGGATGATAATTTTAAATCATACGCATTTGCTTCATCCGTGTAATTCTTAATTTGTAGTATAATTTTTTCATATTCCGTAAGCATGCGAGCACTGTAACCTTCTTGTAATTTTATAACGTGATTATAGCGATTCGTTACTTCATCAAACACTACTCGGATATCATTTATAGCAGTTTCAATTTTGCGTCGAATTTTACTCATATTAACAGGATATGTTTTAGTAATGTACATGTTCCAATTCCCAAGTTCGGTCTTAAATTTATTATAATGATCGACTTGATCGGATCTTAATTTCTTTAAATCTACTTTTGCAAAAGCACCATTAACTATACTAGTATATGTATTATTTAATGTAACTGCTGTATTTTCCATTAACTTTAAATGCTTTTCAATATCCCGAATAGCCACATTACATTGTGTTTTTTCCGTATTAAATTTAACGTACGCTTCTCTGATGCTTTTCATAACGTCTTCATCAGTCACATCTGGCTCATCGGGGATTGCAATAGGACGTAATTTTGGTACAGTAACATTTTCTAGCCCAGATAATATTTCAATGTAAGACGTGATTTCGGTTGTTTTTTGCTGCAGAACCATTATCATATCATCATATGATCGTTGTTTTTGGGTAGTTTCAATACGAATTTTCTCGTCTCGATCAATCTCCACTTTTTTCGTTTCAATATATTCGGTATGCAATTTAATTATCTCGTGTAGCATATTTATGTTTTCTTTATATTTTACAATTTCAGACTCAAATTCTTTACACAACGTCGTATATAATTCTACAAATACCTGTTGTATTTCAGAGGGATATGTGGTATTAATATTTTTAATTACATTAACGTCTGCAATACGTTCCTCTTCGCGAAGACTTATTCGCTCTAACTTATCGATACGAGTGACCATAGCGTCCACCTGATCCTGTAAATCAGATATAGTAGAATGTTTGGGTATTTCTTGTGGTATATTAACTTGAGCTAAAGCAACATCCATCGTGCTAGTTAAGTCAGCGACCACACGTTGCAATGCCATAATCACTTTCTTGCGATATTCATCAACCGCACTGTCATATTCCTGTTTGGCTTTGGCCGTTCGCGCAGCCTCAAGTTCCAACTTGTATTTCTCGCGAGCATCGGAAGCGTCTTTATCAGCAATATCGCTTAGGTTTGCATATTTCGAGACACGATCGACATCAGCGTCTTGTACAGTTCTCAATAATTCCGTAATATCAGAACCATCGTCTTCGGTTAGTTCGCTTGCTAAATTACTGAATACATTAAATGTGTTATACTTATGTAGTAATTCTTTAACGGCTGCATACGTTTGAGTTACGTCTATGAGTCTATTTTCAAGTAACGTTATACGCTCGCTGTGATTTTAAGAAGATGGTATTGTAAAATAGTACCGTTTTTTTTTAATTTCAGTAACTATTTTAGTCAGTGCAACTATTGCATCATCATACATTTTGCGCCATATCGCTATTTGCTGGTGTCTCGCTTGCACCTCGCGATCGCGCTTGTATTGATTCTCATATTCTTTCTTCTTAAGTAACGTTTCGCTGTTAGCTATGCTAGTCTTTAATTTGCCAATTGATATTTGAATTGACATCAATTCATTGGTCATTGCATCATGCGACTCTTTAAAAGCTTTTTTCGTATCCTCGAATAAAGCGTGTGATTCGGGTGTCATGTTTACGCGATTACTTTCGATTACGAGTTCGTTGACAGTTTCTGAATATTTAGCAGATGTGATTGCGTTTTCAAGCGCACTAGCTACATGTTTCAGGTTGTCCAACAACATATTCTGAGTTCCTAAGTGCTCCTTCAAAATAGACTCATTCGCATCAGCTGCTACGGGTAGTTCAACAATCGTCGTTACTCCTTGACTTGCCGTTGTTTGTTTAACTTCATCTATCGTTTTGTTACGAGACGCAATTGCAATCGTGACATTATCCAATTTCTTTTTAAATTCAGCACGCGAGGCATCAATTTTAAGCTTTTCATTATTGACAATCACCCTAATATCTTTCACTGCCGTTTTTAACTTTTGCACTACGTTTTGCAAGTTATTCAACTCACCTTCAATATCCAAATTTATACGTTTAATTTCCTGTAATAATACAGTATGTTTCTGCCTTACAGTGTTATTTTCACCATTTACGCGTGTTTGGGAATTTTGTCAACTAACTCTGTTATGAATTTTGTCACATGTTCTGGCATGTAATTCAGAAAAAACATTGGATACTCTATGTTAGAGGTATCTTCCATATCCGTCGTAATCACTACTACATATTTACTTTCAATTGCAGATATGACATTATGTGCCTTTCAATATATTTCGTCAATCTCTGCGGTCGTTAAAAGTGCATATGGCTAGTACTATTATCCCGTAATTCAACCAATTGATTTTTGCATTCAGCTATTTCGGAAACGAGCATTTTCTTAAAGGTAGAATGATTCTCATTTAAGAGATTGATTGCATCCGACACTTGCTCGATATAATTATCACATTCGAAATCATATTGTTGGCTATTGTTGATTAGAGTACTCATTCTGGTACTTGCAATATTGTCAATTATACTATACGTGTTTAATACAGTATCATTAAAATGTTTCATAATTAATCGAATATCATTTTCAACAGTCTCTTTCACGCGTATGTTGTCTGCTATTCTTTTCTGCGCAGCATCGTGTATTGTTTTAAATCGATCAAAATATGTCGTACCTAGCAGTTTCACGGTGCGGCGCGCATCTTCATTAATGCCATTGATTGTGTTATTTAATAAATCATTTATGATTCGTAATAATTGTCTGTCACTTTCTATCAAAGAGATGCAATCCGAATATGGTGGTATTTGTTCAATGGAATTCATTATTATATCCTCATATACAAACTTAATGCCATCGCGAGCTTGCTTTATGACTTTTTCCATCAACCCAGTCTTTACCAATGTTTCATTTTCTGTAATATAATCAATGGCTTTTTGAACTTTGAGTTCGAAATTATCAATGTATTCTCTTAATGTATCCGCGTAGTTTCTGCTTTGGTTCAATTTATTAATATAATCGAACTTCTTGTATTCCTCATCATACAAATCAGAAATGTGCTTTTTATCATCACGATCTTTTATAGAAATAACGTTATATTCGATGTTAAGTCTTTTCTGTGATAATCGTGATCGTACAGTCGAAATTAAAGAATTATTATACGGTTCTATGTACGTATTCAAAACGTCTCGTGATATACTCGGAAATATTTTGTTACGTTCCAGCACGTCTATTGGTAGTTTATCGATTCCTTCAATTATTCTAATGAGTGTTCGTTTCTGTATTGTTGTAAGACTTGACGCTTTATTCGCAATTTCCATCTCCGTTTCTGTTACCATTTTCACTAATTCATCTTCATATTGTTTAATCGTATTTAATATACGATCGTTTTCTTTCCGGAATTTAATGACAGTGGGTATATTGTCAAGAAATTCGCTTATACTATTACATTTACTTTCAACATCTTTACATAACTGTTGATAAGTACTTAACGTAGTATTAAACGTTTGAATTGCAACGTCATACTCTTGTTTCAGCTTATTCCACTCTGCAAGTACAAACCCATTGATTCTTTCCACATGCGCGTTTTCTTTTTGAACCAATTCTTTACGACATGGACCTTTCAACTTATCCAATGTTTGCGTAATCTCTAAGTACTTATCATCATGTTTATTAATAACATCGTTTTCTGCTATGTGTATTGTTTTCATCAACATCTCGAATTTGTGTAAATCAGCAGCAATGCCTGAATCATGATCTCCTCCTCCCAGCTGTTCAAATAGCTCATGTATCGACTTTATTAAACTAATACATTGATCATAACTTTTCATGAAATGTGTGTATTGCTTACTATATGCGCTTAGTTGTTTCTCCACTATTGCAACGGCTGAATCGAATGAAGTAACACTCGATTTATCAACTTTCATTAATTCATCCTCGATTGATGATAATACAAATTGTAAATCTGACAGCGTTCTTAATTCAGCTACATAACCGTCTAACGCAACGATTGCCTGTTCCATGTGTTGTTTAGCTTTCTCCCGCTTTTTCATGGTTGTCTTTCGTTGAGTTTCAATCGCATTTCGTGTAGTTTTAAAATTTTCGCAAATGTTGTTCAATTGTGAATTATAATTAGTAACCGCAAGATTATATTTAGAGTGCAATTTCTCTAACTGCAAACTTATGTTTTTACATTTTGCTAAAAGTTCCGTAAAAGCAGATTCTGCTTCATCATCATACACTGTCACAACTAAATCTTCATGAAATTTTGTTAATAGTTTCATGCAAGTCTGTACATTTTTAATGCTAAAGTCTAGTTGTTGAGGAATCACAGTAACTATCGGAGGGTACATATCTTCGAATTTTTTATAATCATTACTTTCGCACTCCATCACGTGATCCGTAATAGTTGTTTCATATTTAGCTAGATCAGCATTAAATTCTTCAATATAATTATGTATGCGATTCGTATGACTTCCAATTTCAAGTTCTTCTCCTTCTAGGTCACTCCGAATCGTATGTAACTCATTCAAGAAATGTTTGATCACTGCTGCATTGCGTTGTCTTTCAGACTCTTCAGATGCGATCAAGGCGTTTCGTCTCATTTGCAATTTCGATTTGTATGCTTGTAACTGCGCATTCAAACCTCCTACGCTCTCATATGTATCATTTACGAGCCCATTTAACGTTTTATATGTCGTAATATTGCTTTTTACTACAGATATTCCCTCACTCATCATATTAAGATCGTCTTTACATTGTTCATATACAGACCAGGTATCAATAAAAGTTTGTACGCCTACTATTTTCCTATTAGCACCTTCAATATCTTTTATTTTATCCATATAGTTCATTATCTCCTCTAATTCTTCGCTATACTGGTGACATTTATCGATTAATTCGTCTATGTCACTCTCCTCGCTTTCAAGATCGCCAATCGTCATGTATTCTACTTGTCGATCGAGACTCCCAAACAGTTGTAATTGAGTCTTCACATTATTGACGTTTGCATAATACATATTATAATTTAGATTGTAATCTACTCTCATATCTGATATTGTTTTATCATTACGTACGAATTCATTAGTAAACGAATCTTTCGCGCTAGCCAATTGTTGTCGTGCGCGTTCATAATTAGTAGCAGCATCTTCATTTTGCTTAATAATATATTTCTTATGTTTATCTATAATACCACGCATTTTAATATTCAAAGACTTGATGTTGTATTCGAATTCGTATTTCAATTCTTTAAATTCAACATTTTTAAGTAATCGAGATTGCAGATCGTCGACTGTATCGTCACTATCCATTGGAATCTCCCCATCTACTACATCACGACCCTAATATATCTCCAATTACACAAGAGTCATTTCAATGGATCGTAGATCGAGCAGCAGAAGCCTGGATCAATAATATTTTGTGCCAGTCTTCGATTGCTCTTTTTAAGAATGAAGTGATACACTATGTGAAAACCAGACTGCCAAAGATCGTGCCCATTCACCATGTAGACATTGCTTTCAGCTTTGGTGATTTATATGGAATTCAGAGCAATGTTTCGCTTATTCATAGAATCCACGATGATGGCATATTTATTCCATATAACATCAACATTAAGAAAATTTATCCATATGTACTGCGACATTTTGGTAGGGTCATGGGTTATCGGCCCACTTCTCATTCACCTGCTGTCATGAAACGAAACATTCGGAATGCCAATAGGATGCAGCATATGTTTTCTGAGCCGGAAAAGCGCGAATTACGATGTGTTAGTGCGGCAGTGAGATATGACGGATACATGACATTTGGGACAACGATGCAGAAGTGTAAACAATTTGACATGAGAGAAGTACCGGCGCCCATACTCAATGTTAAATACGAGCAACCAATGCTTAAGGACGTTAATTTACTTCTTGCCTTGCGACATCTGCAGCACCTAATGAATATGCAAAGACGACCGGGTGCAATTGCACCATTCGATTGGTTTCTCGATTATGGCATGGTGAAACTAGACGCGGAGGCAGTAATGAAACTAAAGCCATACAGTATTTCCAACTTTTTCGGAGGGTCTCTAATAGCGCTAATGAAGGACAAACGCGATGCATTCTTGCTGATTACTGCAAATGGCGACTTTTACATGGTAATGGATCGCAACCGCGTATTCAGCAGATTCATGTACGCATACACCCGCGGTACAGACGTTATCGTTGGTTTGTATTCAGATACGGATCTGTATAATCATGTGTATACTAACGTTGTTCCTACCAATTTTATGTTGACAACTATTTTTGCTCACCACGTAGATAAATCGGAACAACAAAAGTTGAATGCATATTCAGTTAATGATATAAAGCTCGAAACCGTACCAATGGGTGATGCGGATAATAGATACGTTCAAAGTATAGATACCAACGCGCCCATGAATCGCGATTACTATAACATTACGACGTGCAACAATATTCAAGTACTACGCCTGTTCAAGTGGAAGACTACGGGTTTCATCATCGACGTCGAGGGAAATATTCACGATCACTGCACTAGCATTGGTAATCGTCGCGGGTCCTCATTTGCAACATTCGTCGACTACGTATTCGTTAAGAAATATTACGAAACGAATGCACAACAATCAACGACTTGCGTGACAAAAAATTCAATGAGTTGCAACAGTGCCCTAGATGACGAAACACCTATATCGGATGCATCGTATGATTCTGGTTCTGCTTATGGATCCGAAGACGATTCCGAAGACGAACGTAGATCAAACCTGCGCCCATACATTGTATTGCAAAATATGCCGTCCTAGATGAAAATAATGAATATGACGATGACGAACTTCACAACAACCCTAACTATCGGGAATGTGTAACGACAAGCAACAAGTACATCGCAATGGGAGGCACCTCTGCAGATGATGCATATAAACATGTCAACAATATGAATCAGTCTTTGTTACCTGATACCATTACACCGATGGTAGGAACGCTTGTAGTAGGCATCGCCATTGTTGGTATCGTTATAGGTGGTGTTTATGCGCTAAAGAAAAAGCGTAATGATATTAGCGGAAAACGCACTAAGACGACTCCGCATACACATCAGCAACAACCGCAGTCACTGCAGCAGCAACCATCAGCGGCGAGCGTCGTACAATAAAACACCTGGTGAGTGATAAAAATAGTGCATATACACAGAAAAAATAACAATAAAATTTTTTTGATGGAATAAAAAAATGTTTTATTTTTCCATATATAGACGGCCTGTCTGTCTGTTTTTTTTGTCTTGTCTTCTTTTACATTTTTTTATTTATTCACCTCGATGTTCATTAAGGGCGTTGCAGTTTACAATCCCAATCGTATGATGAATCTGTGCAATTGCTCCGATGATGGACGCGCCCATTGCAATCGCAGTTGCCGTCTTTTGAGCTGCGGTATCGAGCTGAGCTCGATTTTGATACAGATAAGCAGAAGTGGACGCCAAATTGACGATGGAATTCACAGAGCCAGTTCCAGCCATCACAGTGCTGTACTTGGGTAGCATACCAGATCGTGCAGACATGTTCACTCTTGCTGTATGTTGTTGTTACTAGCAATGTAAAAAAAATGAGTGAGTGATGATCTTATGTTTTTAATTATTATACCAGTATCGCGATGATGTTTTTTCTTTATTAAGAACCAATTGCAAGTTTTTCAAGGTCTCTATTAACACGTGATACAGACCAATATTGCGAACCTCCAAGTAGCACGCCTAGTCCTCCAGAACCTAAAGCGGCACTTCCTGAAATTTTGGAAGTATCTGGAAACCCTACCTTCTTTGCAACAACACTCAGTCCTACAACATTGCCCAAAAAGGCAACGGAGGAAACAATTGGAGAGATACCGGAAACTGTTTGGATGTCAGACATATTTTTTATATAATATATATCGTTAATGCAAATAGGTGTAATCGTTACATAAAACTGTATTTTCTTTCAATGAACAGTTTTTTATTTTTATTGCAACATGAATGAAGACACTCTGCGATTGTCGTTCCACGCTAAATTCATTTCCACGTTAGGGGGTAACGTAAAATGTTGCAGACTTGCAATGCCAAAAACGTTACACTTATGCGATTTATATAAAGGAATCAGAGTGTTACGAACCCAAGATTGTATAGTTCCTTTACGAAAGCAAACCGTCATAACAGATCGTCATTACAATGCTTTAACGCGACAAACCACCGTTAACATGGATATGCCTTTTGTCGAGGATCAACCATCACAATGGAGGCCACCTAATTACGAGGGAAAAAAGAAAGATGGTAAAGTAACGAATAAATGTGACAGGAAAGAAAAATCGGCGGATGATGTTGGTGACGAATGGTGGCAAGAAGAAGAATCCAATAATGATAAAAAGGAGAAAGGGAACTCCCATGAAAGGTTAACGACTGTGGGAAAGAAAACAAATGATGTTACTGATGCTGCTGAACCCGACGATGATGATGAAGATGAAGAACTTATACGTATAATGCAATCATCACCTACGCAACCTACACAAATTAGCAACAGCATCCACCACCCATTTCCATTGCAACCCTCACCACCATCGCCGCCAGCTCATCCTATCAAAGACCCATCTCGTGTTAATTATTATAATAATACTAATGATGAAGATCATTTCCAAACGGCAGCAGACTCCGTTTCGTCTTCATCATCATCATTACTAAACATTTTTAATCCGCGAAAACGATCAGCATCACCGGCACCCGCTAATAATGTTCTCGTAAAACAACAAAAGAAGAAAGATAATTGTGCAAGAAAAAGTGAAAACAATTCTGATTACTCTGACGATGACGATGATAGTAGCGATACTGATGATGACGATGACGAACGCGTACAACTGCAAGATCCATTTGTGTACTATAATCCAACCACCAATCCTAGCCACAAAGACGTAACGGCAGATGATTTATACGACATTATGAAGAAATATGTCGAAGATATAAGCAGATCGTACCCATACGTTATAGATGCCGTTGTTATTAGTGAAATTTTTAAGATTGACGATAGCTACATTAGAATGGAAGTTATAAATATGATACTGCAAATAATTATCAATTTGTTAATTTATAAATTTGCCGAACAAATTCATATAATATACAAATATCGATCGTCCGTCGTTTGGAATTCCCAAGGTTTAGTATATGAGATGTTACGTTGTGAATACATTCAATATATGAACATATTTATACAATTTAATAATACGCTTAAGAAAGCCGTAAAGAAAAAAAGTTATGACGTATACGTAAAGGGGGCTGAGAATGCTAAACGAAAAATTTCTCGTTTCTACGATGCAATATTATGTAGTAGTAATCCAGCGAAAAAAGCAGCTGCTAGCTCATACGGACTTGTGAGACATTATAATCCTTATGTTTTGATGTATCACATGCAATTGGATTTTTATTGCACAGGTTATTACAATTAGTGCAAGCTACGATTGCAGATCGAGATCCTTCTTCGGATCTATCCGATTATCCACACTGCGATGCTAACAACGGCCTATTTCCAAAAAATTACATCAATGATGATACCAATAATATGTTCATGACACATATGTTAGGTATACGTGACGATACCAAAGGAATTGCAGTACGTTTAAAACAGAAACAGCGCAATACCGGTGATTGCAGTAGATTTTCAGTCCCTTTATGGCAAATGTCAGACAATTCCGTTAAAAAGCAACTGATAGATAACGTCAGACAAGCAACATCCTCAATAAATCAACGATTACACTCCTACATGTGCCACGACGGTAGTTACATCTCGTTCTTGCGAAAACATACCATCAACGAAAAAGCAAATCATAATAACATATTCATGACGCCATTGGATATAGCATCCGTCATGGACGATGTTACAACAGTACGTTTATTGGGATTCACTACTCGCTATGACATTTGCATGAAAATTATAGATTACATACCAGCTTTCGCGACCCGTAACATCGATTCGGGTAGTCATTGTTCTACAGGTGAGAATCCGCACATGTGTTTCGTACCAGCTGCAATTTCTTCCATTATAGGTCATGCAATCAGGCTTTGGTTTCGTTATTCTGAAATGTGTTTTATCCACAACTATCTATCCGAAATGGGTCATCAAGCGTCTGGTTACATGGTTGAATTATTCATGACTACTTATGATGAGACAGGAATACCGTTCACGGAAGCTCAGTTCAAACGCCCCACTGGTATTTATACTAGAAAAGTGACCGTGTTTGATTTGGGAAACACAATCAAGTCATCGTTATGTATCATAATTAATTACTTTAGACAAAATATCGTTAGACCATTACACTTGCCTTACGTAAAACGTGCTGTAATAGCAAATGGCATATCGTCCGTAATGCGCGATAAGATGTCTCACAATTTTGATTGTATGAGCATGATGGTTGATCGATGTACTAATCAATATCTAGATGTTGAAGATGCTGCCATAGTTAGACGAATATTTGATTCGTTTATACCGTGGCTTGCGCAAGTATACGTGTATAGGAACAAGGACGAGGCGAAACAGTTGACTGCACTGGAGAACGTTCTCGCTATTAATAGTTATATGGACATAATATGCACGTCCGAACTTCCTAATCTCGTGTCAATAATAATGAAGAGATTGAGAGGTGAAAAGATAGAGGATACCATTTTAAATAATAACGAACAATCAGCAGCGAATGCACCACAACCATCTACAGACAATGATAGCAGTACTTCATACGCTTTTTCTTCACAATCGCAGTCGCCACCACCATCATCATCTCAACCGCATTTTAATTGCCACAACACCAATTCAAATAGACGTAAGCGTAGTAGAAGAAAAATCACAGCTGCATTGGCAAAATCAAAATATTTTTTTTTATTCAAAAGCTTTCATGTACATGGCAACTTCCATTGGCAGTAACATACCATATCCTTGAGGAGGTGCCTTCTTGTTGGAGTTGTCCCACATGATGCTTCCATGTACCAGTGGAATGTCAACATTAGACAATCTTGCAACGATGGCGTACTTCTGATGCGTCCCCTTAATGATGTCTGTAACGACGACTTCACTGTTGATGCTAGGTGCACGCTCTACGCAAATGCTACTTTTGGTTTTATCGAACAGATAAAGACCTTTATACATGTTATTAAACGTTCGTGGATATTGCAAATACGCAATGACCCCCGGTATTGTTTGTTTTACCCACGTAGACGTTATCGTGTCTTGTGGTGTCAATTGGGTCGTGCTTTTCTTCAACATTGCAACGCCCTTGGGATGCAATTCGAGTGATTGCTTAATATGTTCGACTATAATGGGAATAAAGACTCTAGTTTGAAAATATTTGGCGTAATCTTTGCTTTCTGTAACGTATTGTAGTATCTGTTTAGCAAGCTGCCTGTGCAAGTCTTTAAATGGAGCTGGAGATAGCGCTGGAACCTCCTCATTGGGCACATCAAAAACTTGTTGTTGATTCCATACGTTTACATCCTTTCTGTTGTTATTTGTTGTGCCTATCAAAACCCTATATGCGGCAGAGAATGCAGCTACATATATTGCACCCGCAGGGCCATACTCCGGGCAACAATGTAGTAGTTGTGCGATGCTTTCATTAAGGTACACCGGCGGTGTGGTGCGTTGTGACACCGCACTAGATCTAACATGTTCGATTAACGGAATTACAATGTCATATTTAAACATCGTAGCGGCCATCGCGAGTTCTACACCCAAACCGTATAGATGCCTATAATCCTTAGATCTGCCAATTCGTTCGTCACCGTGTGGTCCGAACAACGAAAGAAACAAAGCCAACTCCCTAACGTCAAGTCCTGCAAAATCTGAGGCTTCCGTGTAATGCCGTGCAAACAGAGAACATGTAATAGGCCAACTGAGTCCACCTCCGGTGAATTCGTCAATGACGTTGAGTTCGGTTCGATTTTGCACCGCAACCTGCATTTCGTTTCTCATTTGAGTGTATAAAGCACTGCGACCGGCACGTTTGCTATCACCACCGTCGTAACTATTCTATATCGAATTTGGATCTTTGGGTGCCTTACTGTCACAAAGGAGAAGGTCATAAATCCATTGATCGATTGGAGTGTCAAACTTCAGAATAGCTAGACTGGTAAGTGGATCTTCCATCGCCAAGTGTGCTGGTATTCCCGCAACACGTCCTCGCCTAACGATGTACATAGGTATTGTATTGATGTCGTGTTCGGTACCTGCAAGTTTGATTTTTGTGTCGACATCACTAGAATTATACTGATCGTTTTTCGCTACACTACCAAGTCGTTTATCCGTATTGGGGTTATCACCGAAGAGTCTTATAAATTCTTTAGGTATGCGGATTTGCTCGGATGAGTCACTACATTTAGGTGCATACCACAATGCACGTTGCAGAGTTCTAACGAAAGCGAGCATTTTTTATATAAAATATGTCAACACAAGCCGAAGTACAGCGATACATAAAGCATTATTTATTGCAAGGCCTCACTCGATTGACCGGTTTCACGTACATAGACGATGTGGCACAAGTACCCGCTGCACCGCTACCACTTCCCATGCCACCAGAGGTGATCTTACCAGTCCCTGCAATCGATGCAAAAGATCAGATTAAACATTATCACATCACTGGTGACCATAGCATTTTATCAACGGAAAATATCGCTAATAAGATTATGTATGCATTGAAGTACACGGAGAGCCCGGGGCATGATGAAAAGTCCTGTATAATAACGGTCCGTTTGTTTATGCGAAAATGAAGTCATCAGATACGGGAGTGCCGTTTTCTAAATATGTCACATCGTATATTTCCCTGGACGCTATCATCAATTACATATTAAACGAACGAATACTCACCAATATAAGTGCAAACATGACTTTTTTAACGTTTTGCCAGACTGTTATTCACAGGTTAGGTTACCGTCCTGCATCTAACGTTATACCAAATCAGATGTTATGGTTAGGCGTAAACCAATCGAACGCGGCTGATATTATTGCAAAATACAAGCTGCCACTTGGTCACCGCAGTCCGTGGTTATTGGGTATCAGATACGAAACGGTAGTTTCGTTATCCCGCGAACAATGTATGTTTGCACCATCAATCGCCCATAACGGTGCTAGTAATATGCTGTACACTGCATTCTTTATCGATTGCGGTGTTAGGACAATCAGTATGCTAGATAGCCTTACTTGTGTTACTATTAGATCACCAGCATCGTCATCATCCCCTTCCTCACTTACAACAAGCGCCATAGTATGCGATATTGTGTCTAGAATAAGTAAAGCCGCGGAAACTGCGAACGGTATCAATTACAGTACTCGCGTAGTTAAATTTTGCTGTAACCCCGATTGGTGGATTTGTAATAACATTGCACTGTCGTATTCAGCCGACTATGCAACGGCACTTATTCATCGCTTAAAAACTATAGAGATATCCAGTAATAATCCTATAAGTACTTACATTAGATTGTTTGCATCAACTGCGTTTGGTCAGATCGTGAAAACCTCAGATGGAAGAATCGAACTCAGAGGATTGAAACGTAAATTACTGTAACGAGCGAACAGACAAACAAAAAAATGTCTGCAGGTAGAGATTTGCACGCTGCAGCATTACACATTGCTCGCAAGATTTTAATGCATCGATTTAAAGTGGGTGAGAAGTTATCGCCGTATACGATCGTAAACAAATTACAATCGATGTGTTATCCGGTTAGCAACTTGAACAGAGTGTTTAGAGATGCAGCGAGTCTGGAACGAGAGTATGATTCGACCGAAATAGAGAGCATGGTAATTACGATAAACACGTATCTATCTCAAATTACACAATTATTACCTCCGTTAACATGCGTCGATTGTAAACATGCGCGTGCAACAGTTGGACCCATGTCGGGTTATGACCGGTATTGGTGTTGGTCATGTTTTTGGATTCGTAGTAAAGACGAGAATACGTATTATGGATTGACTGCACATGACGATGCTCGTAAAACGAACAATGAGGCATGGTCTGTCGACGTTGACGAGATTGCGGTACAAGCAAGCACGCTTTGCATAAATAGCACTTGCGAAGCAACTGCATTAACACCATCCTCCATAATAACACCATCAAAGCATCAACACCAATTAGGAAAGAGGGGGAGTCAGCAACGTCAGATGGACGTTAGTAAACGCGTGAAATTCAATAACGCTAATGATGATAACGATGACATACTACCAGACCTCAGCGATTCAGATGAACAACCAGTGCTGGACGATCTTTCTTTCGTTGCAGAATTTGAGCAACCGCCACCTACTATTAATGAAGCATTACAAATTGCTGATCTCAGAGAAGAAATGGAAGATGATCAGTTTGAAATGCAGCAGCAACAACAATTGGTACAACCACCACCATCGTCGTCATCATCCTCATCTTCTTCATCGAGAAAAAGAACGACGCCGATGTGGCCAACGATACGTGAAATTAAACAACATAATGACAAGTGGTTACACCAACAACGTTATGGTCGTTCGAAAGTAAAAACACAAAAATGTTTCTATAACGAATTGCATCCACCCAAAGAAGCACTTGCCATGACTTGTGCATACTTCAGAAAAAATGATAGAGGAATCTACAATATTAGATCGGTTAGAAGTGGTGGTAGTGGGTCATTGTCATCTCTATTGACACGAAAATTGCTAAAAACTTCTAGGTATCGAAAATGTATGAACGACATGAGAAATGGAGATTGGAAATTGTCTGAATACAGTGGAGGAGGAAATTATACTGCTACTACAACCACCAGTACTACCACCAGTAACGATGGCGAACCCATATGCGGTACGTGTAAAATTTACGCAAATGTTGTGTATGCGTTTCCATGCGCTCATCCGGTTGCATGCGCGTTTTGTTTCTGCAATCAGAAATTTACTAACAAAATCCCGCAATGCAATACATGTAATTCCAGATACAGTTATTGCTATTACGAACATAGGTATGCATTAAGAATATTGAATTTAATATCACAACAACAGCGATGCATTAATAGCAATCTTCAGCAAGAATCGGTACCCCCGCCCACCGTAACCGAAATTATTTCGGTTGTCAGAGTGGTTCCGATTGGCAGTAACGCTCCACAATGGGTAGCACGGACGTTATTTTTATCGGAGACATATAATGATCATGTAACGGGATTGGCACCATTTGATTCTAATTACGGATGGGCCCGTACTTTGGCCTTCGTTTATTGTATGGAGTGTAGAGGCGAGTCTTCGTTTCCGTTTACATCCCCATTTGCAAGTACAATTCCTGTGTATTCTCTGCATGATGTATCTAATGTGAACGTGCTACCTACAATTTTGTGTTGTAATGGATCGATCTCAAATCCCAACACTGCAGTGCGAATACCATTTGGTCACAATAATGAATGGATACGTATGCCTCTACATAAATATGCGCATATATGTGGTCTAATTTGTGCCTATTACAGTAAAGTCATGATTCTCCTGAAAGGGATTGTTCCGGTGGATGCGAAATACGAATGGCCTCCGACCGATAATCCAATTGATTTCCTACTGAGACATATGGACGAACCAGATCAAGCGAATGCATTGATCAACACGATTGCTTACTATTCCGAACCCATGTGTAAGGACGATAAGGGTCCGTTAGTTGCAGCCGCTGTGGTATCACAAGCGCTGTCCAAAATGCACCCGCTTGTATCGATGCGTCATGTATTAGAAACGACCAACTGTGGTGAATTACATGTCACGTATGGTGCGTTGTGCGTTCAGGCGTTGCGAGAAACGTGGTGTAAATCAATTGGTTGTCCCAATGCAATTGTATCTAAAGAAGTAGTGTACGATTCCAAACGACCAATTTTCGTGTACAATAAAATTTCGGAACGACCAACTACTACATCTTCCATTCATATGTGTGGCATAAGATGCATCTCCAACAACTACTCTGGTTTCACGTTTAACGATGAAGTAGGATTAATCCAACCGTCATTTTCGTTTCTCCCAGCATGCCGTTTGGTTACGGATAGATACTTACCTACCAACTCCTTAACAGATTGTATTATATCAATTGAAATCGTCGACGAACCGACACTAACTATGAACGAATTAGTGACGAAATTGACAGATGTTATTTTGTATGGCTGCTCGAGAAATGATGGTGGTGGTAATGGGGGTGTCAGTAGTGGTGCGTCGATGGTAATTTTGGATAAGATACCAGATTCTTTAATTACAAACGAGATTGCTTTTAAAAACGCAATGAAGCACTTATATGGAAAATATCCGGTATATTGCAATGCAGTAGTCACGTATGCGTTTGGGAGAGATGTTGCACGTCCCACGTCACGAGAAAGCATGAACGTCGATCGTAACAAGAAAATCGCAGCGGGGTGTGGCTACGAGCTGCTCCTCGCAGACGCTTTCAAGAAGATTGTGTTTCAACGCAAATGGATTAATAATGCAATTACCAGCAAAACACCACTTGCGGTCGCTCGCGTACCACCTGAAAAGCAACATGATGCTGGACATACGAAGACAAGGACAACAAGTGAAGCGGATACACGTCTTTATTATCCGGAATCTCTAATACTTTCAGATCCATCTCAAGTCCGCAGGGTAGTGAAGAGATTCATGGGCATTAGCGACGAATCCGAAGATCTTCCACCTGGAACTAATGTCAATGACGTTCTTACAAATGCCATAAACTCGCCAATGGCGTATTCAAAATTGAAAAGTGTACTCGACACGCTGCAATTGTCATTAAAACCGTCTACACATAGACAACATTGATATTGAATAATAAAAAAATGGGTAGAAAACGGCATTACCATCACAGATATCGTCATCGTCCTTCATTCATATCATATCCATGGCAATATGCCATGTCTGCAGGTCATGCACCTATAGTAAATAACATTCCGATCCCACAACAACAAAACAAGTCTACCGCTATTGATATCGCTGTAGTTACACAACTTCAGAAACAGGTAAATGAACTCCAAAAGCAAAATACACAAACGTTACAAATGCAGCAACAGCTGCAAATGCAATTGATGCAGCAACATTTAGAACGAAGCAGTAACGCGTATGAACATGCAATTCTTCATAATAATATCGAAAATCTCAACGATGTGACACAGCAAGTACATCAAAGTATAACGTCACAGAAAAATCTTGGGGCTGCTACAGCTGCATATGTTCCACGAAATACATACATTCATAAGCCATTAATCGTGGAACCTACATCTACGGGTAGTAACGCTGTAATACCAGAAAGATTATTTCCGACAGCAACCGACGCATCCGTAAATCCACCCATATCCGTAATCAAAAATAGCTGCGGTACTACTGCTCATGATAACAGTCCCCTATCCCTGTCTATTGACAATGATTACGATGAAGAAAATAATGGCGATGGTGGGGGAGGTGGTGCCAGTAATGGCTGTAACTGCGGCGGGTGTAACTGCGGATGTGTTGGTGGCGGCACTGGTAATCTAACTTGCAATGCAGTAAACGGTGAAAATTTCATGCTAACTCGATATATGGCAGATGCATTGGTTGACGTGATAAGATTTAACCCCGATCGATTTCTAGGTCCAATACACCAAGTGGCACTCCGCTATTACACTCTAAACGAAAATTTTATGAATCAAATGCAAGAATTCATATCTAATTACCCGAACTGCGTGGATGCTCTTAAGGACAAAATTATTAGACTTACGACGGACATTATGGGAACCGAGGACTTATTATCGTGGGTTAAGGGGAAATTAAAATGTGGAAGGTACGACATGATAAATTACGTATGCACTGCATTGAACGTTCCGTTTTCTTGTTATACATGGCCGTTGCATCGCACTCGTGGTATTTTATTGCAACTCAGAAAGAAAATGTGGCGCGATAAATATTTCGAAATTCGATTTCATGCTCCCTCGTTAGAAGAGGAACAGGCAATGGACAGAGAACTGTTGAGCAGAGATCTCGGTGGATCATCCGACGATCATGTTGTGATAAAGACGACTGTAGATCAACATGGCAACTCTCATATTCAACCAATCGTAGGTTCTGGTTCCGTTGGAACAATTAATGTCAACGATGATGTGACAATCCAGCGTGGAGATGGGACGATAGAGCAGGTCATACGTATTCCTCGTAAAAAACAGCATCGACAGACGGTATTTACATCAGTAAGAAAACCCACACAACCAAAAGGAGGAACTGAGTATGGCAAGCAATCATACATGGTGAAATTGTTACAAAATCAGCAAATAATACCTCAATAAAACATTGCTAGAGTAACAAAAAAATATCATGGATACATTTAATCCATACCCAATATTCAAAGATGTGTCGAGTGAATTGTCTACCATGAAGAGTTCACAAAAGCACGCAAAAATAAAATCGCGACTCAGAAAGACTCCGTATGTTCAAGGCGAAGTGGTATCGCGCAAGCGAAAGATGTACGGAGACGAAGTCGTATCGCGACACATACGTAGACCACGATATTTATTTAAAGACAATGTGATGACTTCGGTCCACGAATACTATAATCACTCCATTGATAACGAAGACAAAACGTTAGAATTACGCACGGGAATTTCACCCGTTCTAATACGCATAGCAGCTGAGTTTCTATTCGATAGCGTCGTGGACGAAATAGCAGATCTTGCCAAAAAGAACAGCAGTGCCACAAACGAGCGTGTACGTGATCTCATAAACAAGAAACTCAAATTGATGGCTGACGTATTCGCCTCTGGTTACAAGGGAATGCCTGGTACCGCAATAGGTAAGCGGCGTAATCCCGCAAAAAGTAGAGCTTTACGGGCACTTGCTAACATAATTAGACCAAAGGGTTGCAGGCCTCGAGGTTACATTGCTGCTGTTGCGAACACTACACCAACCGATCTACACGGGCTTTACTTAAACGAACCCGAAGAGATGGCCAAACGATGGCAAAAGCGATATAACGAAGAGCATGGCGATCCCACCCCATTGGGTTTGGCGTTGGTAAACAGAGTCACTGGTGAAACTATCGACTCAATTGGTTCGCTCAATCACGTAATTGCATCATCGAGCGACTTTAGCAAGATTGCTACAGCACCTCATCTTGCAGTAAAGAATGTGAGTGCTACAGGAGTTCAATCGCTGATTAGAAATCCCGTACCAGCAACGCAATCGCTCGGATTTGTATCGGGTAACGATATTGCCGATTCTTTCATTCGGCGGGTTAACCGCAACAACGCTATTAATGATTATGATGAAATTACATATTACCGGAACATCGACGATAGATATCGTAATAGCATTGAAGATGATCTAAACTATTTGTATGGCGCATATGGATATAAGGATGATTGAAAAAAAAAACGAAATAACAATGACACATGCAAGCAAAGAAGAGAGAAGAAGCGGCTGAAGACACCATTGTTTTTTTTTCCCTTGAATAAATCTTTATTTTTTTTACAATAAAAAAATCTTTGTGTCGTTATTGATGTTACCTCAGTAGCATCACGTATAATCAAAGTTTCTTGGTAAATATACTTCAGCTTCAGTATTTACACCGTGTTGTATGTTTTTTTTTCTCAATGTCCACGTAATTTCTTCCTTATTAGCGCAAAAGCGCTTACTAATCTTTGAATATGCTCTTGAGTAATATCATCGTCTCTTAACGTCCATTCACCAAATATAAGTTGGTCATCAGCAGATTCATTTAACGGCGTGTATGTCTGTGAGTGATCTGAAAATGCGCAATCGAAGTTTCTTGGTAAATATATGAATGGTAATTCGTTACATTTATCTTCAACTCTAATTGTCCCATACATATAATGTAATGCTGCCCATCCCGGTTCGTTGTGATACGGAACATTTTCCAATTTCGTTGTGTAACCGGGCTCGTGATTGTAAATTAGCACACAATTCACGTCCCAGTGAGATGATGTGATCTTGCTATCAATAAAGTTCTTACATTCTACATTCGTCATCGCTCCAACACTGCAAATATCTGCCCCTAACTGCGTTGTGAAATGAGATTCTGACATTATATCAGTTTTCGTGGATTGCCTGGGTTCTATACCAGCATGTATGGACATAGTTTGTTTAATGGCGTTACATTCGTTACAAATATCAGGATGTCGGTGCTTAAGGAATTCATATCTATCTTTGGTGCTGAGAGTCAAATAGTAACTTAATGGTGTTTGGAATACACCTGTATTCCCCTGTAAAAAAAAGTCGAATATAAATAGTTGTGATTTTCGTTTATCGCCAAGTAATCACCAGGTAAACTATTTCCATACACATGATGATATTCTGGTTGTGTGATCATACATAATGTATGTTCGTTTAACGACATTTCATCCTTATCACACTTACAGTCATTTTTCCACATGCTCAATCCATAAAAATCTTTCACATCATACACCTTATGTGGATTTGTAAAGTAACATGGATCCGGTAAACACACGAGAGGGTGAATGCTAGGCGTTAATTTTGGATATTCAGATGAGTAAGAACAATCGCATACATATCTAGGAAACTGATAATCTCCCTCATTCATCGTTTCGTACAAATTGCCTTTTGCAACGAGTTCGTTAGCTGTTAATTTAGTACCGGTAAGCAGATCCATGAAATTTCCATATTTCACTAATTGCGTAGTTGGATCTTTGAAAGCACATGCAATTTGCCGATTACAACTAGGTCCGTTAAATAATTCGGGATATTTGCAATGACATTCGTAATGCAGAGTATTATCTTCTAGTCTATATGTAACCACTCTAATACCTAGTCGAGCATCGCAATCTTGATTCGTAACAATAGAATCGACCATGGAATATGGTAAACAATAATGTTCATCAGTATCCAATTCTACATTGTTCCATATCACCGACACGTTCGTTTTGAGGTGCGCAATTAATGATCGAAGATTCGTCCGTACGAACCCTTCTCCGCAAGGTCCGCCGTCTAATGGTGCGATACGAATTGTCAACAGTCTGTGGTGTGTGGATGCGAGTGCTGCGGGGCCAATTATTTGATTCTTAATTTGCGCCTGATATTTCTTAATTGTAGTTTCAATTATATTCCTGTTGTTACGTAATGTTCTTATTTTCTCGTTAATTTGACGTCGCCGTAAAACATCTTGTTTTGCGGTGTTTTTACGAAGCAATTTGGATTCACTAATATTACCGTTAATCACTATTAATGCACTCTGTAGCGCTTTCATGAACGTACTAAATGGCGTTTTATTGTTGTATTCCAAGTCTGGAAGTGATGGTACGGGTAACGCGCTAATTGTATGCTTTGATAATGCAGATTGTATTGACTTTTGACTTGCCTTAAGTAGTTCTAATTTCTTTACCAATTTGCCTATGTAAGAGTCTATCGGTATGTTCAACGTTCATTGCAAACTCTTGTGTAACGCGAATGTCTTGGTCACGTTTTGCTTTCGCATCATGCAGCTTTGTTAAGAATTCACTATTGACATTATCGCTTTCGAGTTGCGGTAGTGGATCTACGGGTAGATCAGGCACCGCTTCAGTATATTTACGTAGCGCAGATCGGTACAGCTGTCGCGTTTCTGCTAGTATGGCTTGATAATCTTTCCATTTTTTCAGTTTATGTGGGTCTGTTTGCTTATCGCGCTCGCCTAATACGTACTTTAATTGGTCCGATATGAGATCTACATGGCGTTGTAATTCATCTAAAATCTCGCTAGTAGCGTGTGAGGTTCTGGAGGTAACGATATTAATGTTGGTACATCTAGATGTAAGTATGGATCGGAGTATGTCTTATTTTTTGTCTTGAGTTTCGACGCAATTGCATCTTTAGTTTTGTATAATTTATTAAGAAGATTGTCTTGCTGTACGAATCGACGCATATCATCGTTCATGTTATTACGTGTATATGTGACATTAGCAATTGTATCATCAATAATCTTTTCGCATTTTTCCAATTCTGCAATTGATTCGTTATTCGTTAACAGTGAAGTAATCTCCTGAGGAAGTTGTAGATCTGGTAAGGGTGTTTCGTGTAACTGTAATATTCTATAAATTTCAGCTTCTTTCGGTATCAAAATCTTCATTACTTCATCTGCGTATTCACGAACCCTGTTCGTTTTGCATTCTTCAATTTTTATTTGGAATCCCCACATTGCACCCCTCAGGGTACGTAGAAACAAATTATAATCGGGATATACGTCTTCAGGTGCTTTTAAGTTAGGTAATCGTAAATCATTGTATGATATACGTTTCACTGGAATGTCATATCTTAAAGTGATTGCAAACTGCAACTCTTGTCGACGTTGCGTGGCTAGAGCGATCGTGTTTTTGACTTGCTCAATTTCTCTGACATATTCTTTGCTTGGCAATGCATGCAGCTCTTTTAAGGCGTCATCGTACTTGCCTAGGGCATCTTTCAACGACGACAGAAATTTCTCATGTTCGAAATACGAACGTTGGAATGGTGCTGTAAGAACAGGCATTTCAGGCAATGGTAATAGTGGTAAGGGAACGTTTACATTGTCATACACTTTGGTTAGCTTGTTCAAATGATTAAACAACTGCATATACTTTCTCCGCAATTGGTCGTAACTGCGCCAATCTCCATTTTCTATGTATGTCAATCTATCAGTCTTATCCGTTGTTAATATACGCTCAATTAAAGCGATTTCTGACTGTAAAGACTCGAGATACTTTGTGTATTCACGTGAGGTTGGATCATACGACGTACTGAGAAGGTCGTTTATCGAACGCACAGGTATGTCTGGCATGGGTGTATCGTACTTAATCAGCGCATTTCGTAGTTTACTTACATTGCCATTTAACGCACCTAATTTCTGTTCCAGTAATTTGATTCGCTGCGATTGCAGTTGTTTGTTCTTAGATTTGCGATAATCATTCTTTAATAGTTCTATATATGTAACATTTATCTCATTATCAAATAATGCTCTTCTGATTCTATTCAGAAAGTCGTTAAAAACGGGATAGACATCCTGGGGAGGGCTAGATATATCAGGTAACTGTTGCACTACCGACACTTGTGGTTCGGATAGAGGATATTCATCGTCGTCATTGTCTTCCGCATCGCTATCGTCAGCTTCATCGGTCGATTGTTCAGTTCGTTCTACTTCTGCTTTAGACCCCTGTTGATGTGATGATACCGTCGTGCTACTGGCGGTTCGGTCTGCACCTACTACAGAGGATGTTGGTGGAACTGATGGCATTTGTTGGTGGAACTGATGGCAAAGGAGCGCGAAAGACAGGAGAAACGAGGAGAAGGGTAGGCGGTGGAGGAGAGTAGAGGTGGCACAGCATAAGTGCAAAACTCTGCGTAGTAACGATAACAGTAAACATGGTTCTATGGCAAAATTTAAGACTAAGCAAATATAGTAGGGCTCCTACAGCGCTTTAATATCGGCCTCTCCTCGCGCGTGAATTTTGCCATCTATGTTTCGATAAAGATATTTTTTTAACGAAGAACACTGCCACGAAGGATTTAAGATGTGGTCTTGAATGTTTATCGTGCACGTTGGAAATAAGTGCAGTGCACTGCATGGCAGACAATCAAAAGCACAACATTTGTCTGTTTTGCGCTGCGTTTGTTCTTTTTGCGCGTTTTCGATTCACAGTATTAATAGAATAGCCAGCAGAAAGCGCCAAACTTCATGTTTCTTTTGACTGTTGCCGGGATGCTTAACGGCTTATACTTGATTTCGAACGACAGGGCGTGAGGCTGCAAATATTTCGGAGAACACGAATCGTAAGAAACGGCCTAAGCAATCGCAAAACTCAGCGAGACACATCTGCCAAAGTGCCGCGCTCCAAAGAAACGTAAAGCTCCCAGCAAAATAAAAAGCTTCGAGTACGACTTTGTTATTACAGAGCCATTTGGACTATTTGAAAGCGAAGCCTTTTTTGCATCTTCCCCTCCCCTTGTGGGTGCTGGCATGCTGTCTTGCCTAGTGTACACACACTTGGGTCACTGGTTATATGCCCGAATAGGCAACTTGGGATCCTTCGTTTATGTGCAACTATAGGCATGTGCCACTGTGTATGTGAATATTCTTGGTCCCCCCAGAATGGGCATGTGCCTCTGGATAGGCGCCCGAATAGACAAGCAGAACAAGAGGCAAGAAGTTCTGACTCTTCCGACTTGCTTTCTTACTATACGACAGGCCAACCCGGTCTCGCCTCAAGCTTAGATGTGGCAGAAGCGCATGCGTTCTGAACATCCTGTGTAACTGATTTTAATTGTTGGTGATTTCAATGCGTCGCACACTTTCTGGGGATATAATCGTGACACTACGAGGGGGAAACAAATATAGGATTTCTTTCACGATCATTGTTTCACGTTGCTCAAACTGTCCTAAGAAAATCTGGAATTATCTTAGTAATCGTATGGGAAGGGCTACTTGTCATGTTCCTAGCACATTAACTCAATAATGTCGACTACAGTGGCGCGGCTTTGGCAGACAAATTTAATGAGCATTTCCTGTCCTCTGGTGAATCGTCTCAGAAACAAGATAGAAAGCATGAAATTAATCAGTACATTGTCTCTCCAGTTGTAAGTTCTATATTCTTAAAGCCATGCAGTGAACATGAAGTGTTCACGTTCCTTAGTAACCTAGATAAGTCCACTGCGGTAGCAGCAGACGAAATTAAGGCCGAACCAATTATTGCTGTTGACGATCTAATCAGCTCGCCACTACAGCATATATGTAATAATGCTTTAGACCAAGGTGTTTTTCCAGACGGTATGAAAATTGCAAGAGTGGTTGTTTTGTCCAAAGGTGGCCCCTTTGACAACATAAATAAATGTAAGCCTATATCTGCCCTTCCTTTGTTTTCTAAACTACTGGAATATTTGATAAAAATAGATTATGTAAGTTTTTTGACCGCAGACAAATTCTTGTGAAAGAACAGTTCGGGTTTCGTGAGAGGAAGTCAATCGAAATAGGATAGGATAGGAATAAACTTTATATGTCCAACGGTTATGGCTGTTGGTGCCCTGAAATGGCATAAAGGAAAAAATACTTTCTAATATGGATGACAAACGATTCACAGTCCGACCTTTCCTAGATTTCAAAAAGGCAGTTGATTCTATTAAACGTGACATTTTATTTTACAAGCTACTATTTTATGACATTCGAGAAGTTGCCTTAAATGTGATTCGCAGTTATCTTTCCGATCGCGTGCAGTATACACGTTTGAATGGCCATCAGTCACAACTGAAAAAATTAATATATGGTGTACCACAAGGGTCTACTCTAGGTCCAATATTATTATGTTCCTGAGGTTTCGTTATTTGTATGAATTTTCCTTTATGATTGCAAAAGTATGCACCTTGTTCCGTTGTTTACTTTGCATAAAACTGCGTTCGATCTGTATGTAACGATAGTGTATGATGTTCTTGTTTCCGTTGCTGCATGCTCTGAGTATGTGCATTCGGGTGCTGGGGTCCCGTCAGGCAGAGGACATGTGCTTTTTGCCCTTGTATCCGAGACTTTGTTGTCTGAAATAAAGAACTGAACATAAATATTGTGAACGAAGAATAAGGGCGATTGCAACACTTTTCTGCAAGTCATGTCAATGCAAAAAAAAAAAAATCGCATACACAAAGGTGTTAATAAAAACTTAGCACAAACAATTCATTGGCATGAAAAACACCAATATATACATTTAATTTCTATCGCTAAGGCAGTAGGGAAATATAATTAGTGTTGAGATAAACATAACAGTTGAACAACTACTACGTGTTCAAGTAGTGCATTCCACTCTCTTATTGTTTGTGGGAAAAACGAAGACTTAAATATATCATTGTGAACCTATAGTATTATAGTGTCTGAGAACGATAGGAATTGACGGCTATTTCCGTTTCCATCATTATTTAAAAGCTGGAATCGGAACCTGAGAGTTAAAAGCTTTGCACGTTTGCTTATTGTGAAAATCCCTGCGCTCGCAAGGAGTTCAGAAGGCGATTTATGGCGTCGATACTTGTACACAAATCTAATTGCTTTCCTTTGTACTGATTCTAATTTATTAATGCACTTTCGTGCGTGGAAAACAACTCATAACACCATATTCAAGAACTGAGCGAACTAACGACGTATATGATAATAGTTTTGTACTTGGTGAAGCAGTCAGAATTTAGCGTTTTAGTGAGAAAAGAGCTGAAAAGGCCTTAGATGAAAGACAGGCCACACATTTATCCCATTTTAAGTCTGTGGAAATAGTTACCCCGAGGTTTTATAGTGATCAACGACTTTTAATGGTACTTCATCTATGACATAGTTGAACGTCAGTTGAACGTCATATTTATGCCGGATACGAGGCCGGTGGCGCTTGCGCCGATATTGGCCGGCACAGCGTGTACAAAATTATGCCCTACTTCTATTACATACATCTGGTTTTCTCGACGAGCAAACGAACAAACCAGGCGAACTGGCGATTGCTGGGAGACGGTATAGCTCGCTGGCCGTCGGATCCGGGGCCGACGGCCCTTGTGATCCATCACCAGCTGGTAATAAGGCACCTGTACTCGTCAACACACTCAATGTCTGCGTACTTATGCCACTCTTGAGTGAAAATAAATTTAGTTTTGCCGACGCCGTTGGTAGCGATTAGCAAACACGCCAGCCGGGCGAGTCGCTTCGCAGACGATTGCTGCGACGGCTGCGCTGACCGCTTGCGAGTCGAAATCACGCTAAACATTTACTATTCCGCGCAAAGTTTTATCACAGGCACATTATCAAGGTCACTTCATTCTATTAGTTATTTCGTGGCCGAAACAAATTGTGGCAAATTTTTGTACCGTCGTCAGCGGCGAGAGGCGAGCGCCTCGACCGGGGGGAAAAAAAAAGATGTCGCAGTTTCGCCCAAAAGGCGACGCATCGATTGCGATAGCAGATTAGTAAACAGCTATGCGAAGTAAGGACAGTAGTTTTATCGGCCGTATAATCTAGTAAACATTCGTTGACTAACTAAATTCGCAACATGTTGACACGCGTGCACAAGCAAGAGAGAGAAATTTGTTTACAGAAAGGTAGAGAGGTCGGCCTGATCTGTAACTTTCTCTGGCCTGCTACTCTACACTGGGGAAAAGGGACGGGGAGGAAAAGGGTTAATGAATGATTATGATGATGATAAGAGGGAGAGGTGTGTATATAGAAGTTCACAACGTTGTGGCATTTCTAAAGCCGTGTGTCGAGCACAAGCAAACATGAACACATCTTACTCGATGACCGCCGACGCTAGCTGTCAAAACGCTGGCGTGAGAAAGAGTGGCTACAGGAGCTAGCGAATTGGCCTTTATGCTGCCTCTCCCTTCAACGCTAACTAAGCCGCGAGAACTCATTGTCACTGGCTGCGGCCGTCCAACCGATGATGATGTTTATTGGTATCCCATTTGAAACGAGGCGGGGACAAATAGCCACCTAGCTTGCTCGATTTAATCAGGTTTTACTACATATATCGTTATCTAGCCTTTTGCCAATCTGATCTAGATCTTAACTTTCGCATATAAAACATCTATCACTATACTGTACCATTACCTACACTTGCAATGACTCCGGCCCTATCATTCTCTTCCCTGCTTTTCTTCCACCAGTACTCTAATCATCTCTCACTTATCTCGACTGCTGACCAGTTAATCATTCCATCTTCTTTGAATCCCAGCGCTTCTGAATGGTAGACACTCCCAACGAGTCTCCCTGGGTGCATATCTCGGCATTCCATTACGATGTGCTGAGTCATTTACAGCACATACATGCTTCATCTTGTGGCGCACATTTGCTGCGGTATGTTTTTGTCAGGCAGCCAGCTCGGGCCTCAAATAGCAAGGCACTGCCCTTTGCGTTATGACACAGATTTTCCCTCCCGATTTCTTTCTTGGCATTTTTGCAAATCTCCATGGTCTTCCAGACCGACGCGGCAGCCGTGCGACCCGGCGCGGCCACACCCACTGAGCTGGCCGCGCTTGCGGCGTGCGATTCGTCGCCGCATTCTGTTGGTACCAGTTAGGAGGGAATCTGTCGGGTGTGGCTGTTGGTGTGAATGGTCGCACGACAGATCACGTGCAATATCTCACCATGCGTATTGCGTCTCACTGCCGGCCATTTCCCCTTGCGACCGGGCGCAAGGGGAACTGGCGATTCAATTTCCCACTGGAAAGGAGGAAAGCGGGAACGCAGCGCGGGAGGGAGGGGATGCGGGAGGGAGTGCGGCCAATAATTGCCCACTTTTGTTTTTAATATACATTAATGATTTGCCTAACTGCGTTTCTTCTTCTGTGCATTTGTATGCCGACGACTGTGTACTTTACAGGGAAATATGTAACGATAACGATAAAAATATCCTGCAGACAGACTTAAATAACATTTCAAGCTGGTGCGATAACTGGCTCATGAATTTAAATCCTAACAAATGCAAACTAATGACTGTTTCTCGGCAGTACGATAGCTCCTCAACATACAAACTAGGTGACATCGAACTCAACCATGTATCATCATACCGGTACTTGGGGGTTACTATTACCAACAATATAACATGGAATACTCATATTAATATGATCAGTAACAGTGCTGACCGCACATTGGGATACTTACGACGTAACTACAATAAAGCCCCACCTGCGCTTAAAATACTTCTATACAAAACTCTTGTTCGCTCGAAGTTAGAATACGCCGCTGCAATCTGGAACCCTCATCACGCAAATTTAATTAGGTCTCTAGAATTAATTCAGAATAACGCCGCATGTTTCATTCTTTCTAATTAACATCGTACAGGAAGTATAACAGCATTGAAACAAGCTCTATCACTGCCATTTCTGTCACTGCGTCGTATTTCCGCCTTTCCCTCTTTCATAAGGCCTTCCATCATTCATCACTACGTACCGAGCTTATCACGCCACCCACTTATCGCTCATCCCGGACTGACAATAAACACAAAGTTAAAGGCATTTTTTTGCAAAAGAAACACATTTTATTTTTCTTTCATTACGCACACATCAAACGATTGGAACCACCTACCTGACGACGTTGTTTCAATTTCTGATCATTCTCTTTTTTCCCATTCTTTATCTGCGCACCTGCAATGTGATAGCACTGCTTAATCATCTCATGCATCTCTCCTCCCCACTCCATTCTTTCTGTCTTTTTTTACATGTGTCGCGATGCCTGAAATTTCTTTTGCTTTTTCACGTTTTTTTTTTCTCATGTTTTCTTTTCTCCCTTTCCCAAATTTCTGTTGCGTTCATATTTTGCCACTAGTATTGTATAACATGATGTGTTTATTTCTGTTCTGTTCAGTTCAGTTATATTTGTTTTAGTACCATTCTGTTATATTTCATTTCACTTTTACAATTTGTCGCTAATAATGTATAATGCTGCATGTTTCATTCTTTTCTTTTCTTTAATTATATGTTACCCACTCCCCTCTGCAAAGCTTCGGCGATTAAGGGTATCGAAAATAATAATAATACTTGTACTTTGCGCGGCTGCGGGCTGTCGCACGCACCGTATCTTGAAAGCGATCTCCACCTTTGTATGTGATGTGCTTTCGCCACTCAGTTTCCGTTGAAGCGATAGACCGCGCGAACCTTTGCTTGCTGCTGCCACTACGCTTGCTCACGCCAGCATTTTGACAGTGGTTGTCTGCGGTCATCGAGTGCGATATATTCATGTTTGCTTGTGCGCGCTGACACCATGCTTGTTAATTCAGTTAGTAAGCTAATGTGTCCAAGTTTATGCAGCCGATAAAACTACTATCCTCACTCCGTATATCTCTCTACTAATTTTCCATCGCAACTGATGCTTCCCCTTTGGGGCGAAACTGCGAATTTTTCGTTCGTCTCCGCTGTTTGTGGTCTCCCTACTTTTCTGCCACCAAACCTCCAATTGCCTCTTACTAATCTCTATTGTGGACATGTTTACTTTCCCCCTGCTATCCCTGAACCCAAGGGCTTCAAGGAAGCCATATGAGCCTAAACCGACCGTTGGGCAGATATCTTCACATTCTAATAAAACATGTTCCATTATTTCCCTAGCTTTACCGCAGCAAGCACATGCTTCTTCTTCCTTGGTGAATCTCGTTTTATAACTACGCGGTCTAAGGCATCGTGATCTCGCTTCGAAAAGTAAGGAGCTCCCCTTTGAGTTATCATAAATTGTTTCTTTCCTGGTTTCGTTTTTTCCTCTCAGGTAATTGCTCATAGCAGGTTTCTTTTCCACTGCCGCCACCCAGTATATCGTCTGAGCCCCTTTGACTTTGTGTTTGACGTTCTTTGTTGCCATGTTGCTCACTATACTGGTCGCATACTTGCTGGTAAGTTTCCTAGTTCTTTTACTCCAGTGTGAGTCAATAAGTTTCCGGTACAAATACCTGAACAGTCTCGCAACCTACTTACTTTCTTTCATATTCCTCGGTCGTTCTTCAAAATCAATTTTACTCTGAGCTTTCCTCACTTCAGAAATTGTCCAGCCCATGTCACCCTGCATAGCGTCATTTGTGGTCTTCCCGTGAGCGCCCAATGCGAGGAGTCCCACTGACCTTTGATTGCCATCGAGTCCTGATTGCACCCCTAACTTCAAGCAAACAACCGCATTTCCAAATGTAAGTCCTGGAACCATTACACCTTTCCACATACTCAGCGGAGCACCTCGTACCTATTGTATCCCCACAGTGCTCTGTGTTTCATTATGGCCACATTTCTCTTCCCCTTTGCTATTATTGTTTTTTTTTTCTTGTGTTTGCATATACCTATTGCCTTCGTTTATCCATACACCAAGGTATTTGTATTCTTTTACCCGAGGTATTTCCTGGCCCGGCATTGGCACTGTCTGTTCACTGTTTTCATTGAATACCATAAAACCTCATTTTTAACGCTAAATTTAAATCCTAAATTTTCACATTCCTGTCCACAGATATCAGCCAGACGTTGCATATCACTTTGCTTGTTAGCAAGCAACAAAATGTCGCCCGCATAAAAGAAACCTGGAAGCTGCTGCTCTTGTGCTATTGCGCCCGCCTGTTTGAATGAGAGATTAAACCCGATATTGATTCCTTGTAGCGCCCTTTGCATCCTTACCATGTACATCACAAACAGCACCGAAGATAAGGCGCACCCCTGTCTCAGTCCCTTGGTGATATCAATTTTCTCCTCGCTCCTCATCCCTTCCCATTCAGCGCAAACGGTATTTTCTCGCTAAATCTCCTTTAGAAGCTGTATACAGTAGTTGCCTAAGCCTTCCCCTTCCAGGATATCCCAAAATATGTTACGGTCTACGTTGTCATACGCCCCGGCAATGTCTAAAGAATCCACATACAACGGTCTTCTTTCTTCTCTGAATATTTCAGTACACTGAGTAAAAACAAATAAGTTGTCATCGAGACACCTACCGATTCTGAAGCCATCCTGAAGTTCTTCCAATATTCCATTATGTTCCACATGCTTGAAGTTTTAATTTAATCGCCTGCATCGCTAGCCTCTATATTACCTATGTAATGGTCAACGGTCTATATGAGTGAATTCTTTTTCCCCCTTACCTTTATAAATTAATTTCATTCTACTTTGTCGCCAACTGTGTGATATTCGCCTATCTTGAAAGGTTTTTCTACCACTTTCAAAGCTTCCTTACTTTTTGGTCCTTGCTCATTAATCAGCCTAACAGGAACCTCGTCTATAACCCTAGCTGTAGGTGTGCTCTTATTAATTTTCTTTTGGGCTTTCTTCCAGTTGAAATTTCTCAGCACCAGCTCCTTTTCCATCTGGTTCTCGTTCATGCTCTTTTTTTTTTATCTCTCTCAGAAACCACCTCGCCATTGCCTATACTATACTAAATACTATAACAGCCAGTGATTCGGCTGTTATAGTATTTTCCGGATGTAATTTAATGCCGCGTCCCCTTCCAGTTTGTTTCCATCTTCGTCCAGGATATGGTGTTGTATTGTTACAGACTTCCTTCCACGGTTGCTCCTATCCTGCTGCCACAGCACTTGGGGGGCCCGGGCCGTCTTCGCTTCCTCCTCACCCAACTCGCACGAGGCCTCAAAGTTGTGTTTGAACTTGGAGGCGGCCGTCAACGTGGGTGGGCAAGGAGGCCGCCCGCAAGCGCTGGCCACGGGTAGTGTTGCCACAGCTACTGGTTTATCAGTATATCGGCTGTTTTTCCAAATATGTAGTGACTATGTGATAACACTTGAAAATCTACATTTTCTTTATTTTATCTGCACACACTGCTGTCTTTTTTTCAAGACATAGCATGAGCAGGTACAGAATGAATGATACAATGTTAAAAAATTGAAAAAGTGCAACAACGAAATAACTACAACAGCAACACTTACGCAAACGTAGAGCTTAAGTTTATTAAACTTAATTATGGGATTTTACGTGTCAAAACCACGATTTGATTTTGAGGCACGCCGTAGTGAGGGACTCCGGGTTAATTTCGACCACCTGGGGTTCTTTAACGCGCATCCAATGCACGGTACTGGGGCGTTTTTGCATTTCGCCCCCATCGAAATGCGGCCGGGATTCGATCCCGCGACCTCGGGCTTAGCAGCGCAACGCCATAGCCACTACGCCACCAGTGCGGGTAAAAGTAGAGCTAGGTAAGACAAATCACAGCATAGGTTATGAAATATCAAGTTCAAGGTTAAACATTGAAGAAAAAAGACGACAGCAAAGCCGCAACACAGCAATGCTCACACTGAAATATGGCTGGGTCGAACATGATGCTTCGTTTGGCAATTTGCGCAGAGCGCCGTCGACGCTGTTCCATAGCTCTGTGGTTTGACGAAAAAATGAATAATTAAAACAATCCAGGCGGCATCTAAACGGTACAATGTTTCAGAAATTTAATGGTTTTCGGACATGTTTAAAAAGAAAACTAAGGTAAGAGCTACTACACTTTTTTTTTTCATTTATACTGGCAATTAAGTAAGTGAGAGTGGCAAGTGTCCCTCAAAGGGCGCCAGCGAATCACCTCGTCTATGTGGCTCCTCTCTTTTCTCATCCTTTGTATGCATGTCATCGCCGTCACTTTCCTCGAAAGTTTCCTTGCCACAAAACCTCTCGCCCTGCCGGGATGCTTTCTGCAAGTCAGGCGTCGATCAGTTCACTGAGCATTTCCTGGCAAATAAAGGAGGGAGGGAGGACAAGCCAGCCGACAAGGAGATGCATTCAGTTCACAAGGCAGCACTGTCCCGATTTTACGTGGCCTAAATGCTTATCACGGACGTTGCTCAGAAAAAATTTGTCAGAATTATAAAATGCTCAGAAACCTGCTCGGAGATAATTTATTCAGCTTTCAACCTATACTCAGGGACAAGCCAAGAATGCCGAAAAGGCCCCTCGCAAAAAAGCTATTTATCCTTCTCACAAACGGCAATCCTATCGCCACTGTCAACTATGTCACGGCCAACGCGACAACCAACCAACATACGCCACGGGGCGATTTTTCATGGCCAGGCGCAGTCGGGGAAGCAAGCGGCTGTTATATCCTGTCACTGCTTCTTCCTCGGGCACCTTTGTCAGACGCTAATCTTGAAAAAGAAATAAAGGCGCAATAGGGAACATTGCTATATCGCCACTGCCCATGCTGAGAGGAAACGCAGTGTTCAGGGGAACGTTAGGAAAGTAAACATTGCGCTCACTATACCGTCATTCTTATATTCGGTCATTTTCAAACATTTCTTCGGAAGTATATACATTGAAAAGCATCGCACTTATCCCAACGTGTTTCTCAGATGCCCAAGGAGGTCTTTCCCTCGCGGTCTTTATAAATGTGCTTTGACCACATAGCTGAAACCCCCACTAATCATCCACTGGGCACGAAAGGAAGGGCGTCCACCTTGTGGTCATTCAGAGAGGAGAGTCACGAAGAACGCCAGACCTTGGGCGAGCTTCACAAATATGCAGGAAGTACATTGCGGGAGTCATCTCCACGTTTGGGAGCACGAGCATAAAAGGGGATCGCAGTTCATCGCATCTGAGTGCCGCGTTCCGGTCGTGTGTGTGTGTATGCGTGAATTTTGCGGTATTCGCACTCTTTGTCAATTTTGACTACGCGTATCTAAGACATTATTGTTTTACACACCTAATTAGTTCAAGCAAAATATATTTGAACAAACAGTGCAAATCAAACCCTTGCGAAAGACAGCCTTATCGTAAATCAGTGATATAACTTATCACCGAGAGAAAATTTCCTTCTGGTACACTGCGAACCGGCTTTTAAATAAGATGAAAACAGTGCTCTTTAACAGTAAAATGTTTGATACCTTAACTGAAGGGAAGGGGTAATTCATTTACACGCAGCTACTGAAACGTACATTCTTACGTATTTCAATGAACTATGTGAACGTTCAGAAAGTGCTGGATCCGTTGGCGTACGTGGAATGAACGACGGGGACACGAAAGAACCAGCGGGTACATACTGCACAAGCACAATAAGGGAAGCTCCTTTAGTCTAGCGGTGATCCATTACTTAGAGAACTTAAGGCGTGATGATAAAGTACACAAAGTGCTTTCGGTAAAAATCCGTGCTCTTCGGGGAAACGCTGTTTCCTTGCTACCAATTGTATGGCAGTAGCTGAGCTTTTATGGACCACGGGTACTGTGCGAATGCATCTTGCGTCTTCCTGTCGCACCGAGATGTGTTGACGCTGTGCTTTTCACGCGCGTGCCTGTTCGGTGCTGCGCGGCGAAGCAGCACAAAGGCGGGCATCCGCGTGACGAGGCGCCGCTTCCGCGCGCGACCCGTGCTTGTCGTCATAGCGAAATGACGAATAGAGGGGTGTTGTCCGCCGCCTCGGCACGAGCGCGCGTCGCGACCGTGGTTTGTTTTGAAGGCGCTCGGGGGCGCAGGTGGCCATGTTTCTGGGTCGCGGCTCGCCCACGGTCAAGGCGACGGGCGACCCACGCGCGGCCAGCAGCGCGGGCGGCAACAACAGCGCTGCCCTTGAAAAGCCGTGGTCCCCGCGCTCCGCGCGCAGAATGGCGAGCACCGCGATCCAAGCGCACTTGCAGCCTTCGTACCGGCTGCCCATGGTGCTCGGCTTCCAGGAGCGAGAGCTCGAGGCGGCTTTCGAGCACAACCGAAACCCCAACTTCAGCGACCTGGCAATACTGGCCGCGGAGATGAGCCTGCCGCTCGACGCCGTCAAGGTGAGGCCCGCGCGTTTGCCTGCCGAGATAGCGTATCCACGGGGACACTGTATCCGAGCGAGCCAAGTGCGCGCATGCCGAACCATGAACAGTGCCTGCGCTTTGCCTTGTTGCAGGTTGTCGATGTTGACATGAACTCGTGCTCTTTTCTGTTTGCGCAGAGCGTAAGACACTTTATCAAATCTCTCGCGCTGCTACACTCGTCACGAGGCTATTGCCACTCTTTCGAGAAGACTAAACGAATGACAAATTGATTTTTTTTTAAAACGGACACTTGCAGAAGTTACCGAAATTCATTTAATATAAAAAGAGAAATCGCTATGTTTAATTTTTACAGCTCTGCCGGCTTCAATTCCCCCTCCCCCCTTTTTTGCATAAAATTAACATTCCACGCTGGAACACGTTCTCGTAGCAGTGGCGCGCCCCAGAATTTTTGTGGCGCGCCCCAATAAGATCGCTAATTGACTATTTTCACTAATTTACTTTGCAATTACTTTAGGGCACATGCTGTGACTGCGGAATCGAAACCAGTCAGGGCTCAAATGTACGCATGTCCAGTTGATGGGTATCCTTAGGCTGTCAGCAGTTTTCGAGGTATTCTACCCGAAAATATATCACAAAGTATATTGGTGTTAAGCCCGTTTCACATGGCGCGATTTTGCAGTGCGTTTTTCGCAGCTACGATTTCCGCAGATGCGAAATTCGCAATCCTGTTTCACATGGATCTACGGCAGCTGCGTTTTTCGCATATACTCGTTAAGCATTCTGACTGGCGATAACGTATGAGCGAGCTGCCTTCTATTGGTCGTCTGTTTCCACCGCTACAGTGGCTACCAACGCATCTGCGTTTTTCGCAGAGAAGTTCAGCACGCCGAACATCGAAAAAACGCACGCACGAAGGGTCCGGCGGCCTATTTTCCGCAGCTGCAAATTCGCACGTGCGAATTCGCAGACAAAGTCGCACCATGTGAAACGGGCTTTACACAGAGGTTTGTCCCGCAGTGCTCAAGGAAGGGTCTCTGAGAAAATTTTAAGCAGAACGCCAGTGCATTTCGCCGAGAGTTTGGGGACGGACATCCCAAAACTGGTGTAATCGTGCCTGCAAGATTCTTCGTGCCGGTGCATTTTAATTTTTATCTCATTACCTTTCTTTCAGCCCTCACCATATCTCATCTGGAGTATCATGCCAGGCGTGCCGCTAGGCAAAACTCACCAGATATCATTAAACTTTCTCTCTTCCATGCCTTCAATTCCGTAATCGTTGCACGTAATCTAGCATTAGTAATTAGGAAGCTAATTAGTGCATTTTATTGATTGCCTGATTGGCGATGAACGCATATAGATTCTGATGTTCTGAGATTCTGATATTGGCCAGCAATTTTCTTTCTTTCTCGAATTCCCTCTTTTAAATAACAGCAAACAGGCGACGCTGCAACACGTTCTGCCGTATGTGCTATGAAGTCTACCTGATTGAAACTTCACGAATTTCGTGCGCTGTTGAACTGCGTCAGGTCGAAGTAATGATGACCAAGGAGGGCATCATGAAAATGCATACGTGATACGGAAATCGAAACACACATGCTATATCCGTAGTATCAACCGAGTTTGGAATGGAAACCTCTTACACTGTTTTCGTCAGTGTAACTATCGTGGACAGTTGCACTGTCCGTCAGCGAAGTTCTAAGTACGCTTTCTGCGCGCACTTCGTGCGCTTATCGGCGTCACACGTCTGTGACCTGTCTAATATTTCCCCCTGAAAAGAATTTCAGCGTTATGGACAACTGAAATTACGTCGTTTAGGACTCCATCTCCGTATGTGCATTACAAACTAACCTTCTAACGAAAAGGCTGTCCTTACGGTCATGCTACCGGTGTCACAAGCCCACAAGGGGCTACCGGAATCATGTTTTTAAAGAAATGAAACTAAAACTATGACCCCGCTATCCCTACGATCGATTGATCAGAAACAACACTGCTTAGCAGGGATGAACGGTTGAGCGAGTTCATAAAGCTTCGGCCTTACGCAGCGCACATAGGGTATAGGAGTAAGTCAAGGCCGCCCTGTGCTCCTTCTATTCTACACGCTTTTCATACCTCTTTGAGAGAATACCCAAAAAAGGCGGTGACTTTGTATATATACCGAATTATATTTGCGGGTTCCCGGGAAGCCAGTAAGGGAGCATTCCGTCCATTATTAAAGCTGAAGGTGGTTTTATTGAGCACTCTTCGAAAGCACCAGTGAAAGAAACAATGTAAACACAGAAAAGCAAATGTATGTGATATTGTTTTGAATGCTTTTTCTGAAGTTGTCCGTATACTTTCACATCCCGATATACAGCATTCCACTGAAACGTATCCCGCGATTAGCCGCTCGTTACGTTGTCCCGTACTGTTTAAGCTTGGAGCCCTTTCCCCGTCCATCGGCATGCTGTGGGTGAGGAGACAGGGTGCTTCCTCCCGGTGGCCGCAAGGCGGACGGAAAGGCATTCGTGCGCATTGGAGCGTTGCATTCTTTTGCGAGCGCCGTAATACTGCCACGTCGGTTGTCGGAAAAGCACGTTCGCCTTCGCCCTTCCTTCTTTTCCTGCTCTAAACAGTTATGAGCTTGGAATGTGGACATCTCGGTAACATCGCGCTCGAACGCTTCGGCAATGCAAGTAAAACTGAAAATGTTTCTTCTTTAGTTCGACTCGAATCACAATATATACAGGTGCTCTACCATGCAGCGCTTGCCAACTACATTGTGTTGCCCGAAAAAAATAAAAATAGATAGATAGATAGATAGATAGATAGATAGATAGATAGATAGATAGATAGATAGATAGATAGATAGATAGATAGATAGATAGATAGATAGATAGATAGATAGATAGATAGATAGATAGATAGATAGATAGATAGATAGATAGATAGATAGATAGATAGATAGATAGATAGATAGATAGATAGATAGATAGATAGATAGATAGATAGATAGATAGATAGATAGAA